>NC_090750.1:51548786-51551286 GCF_036898095.1 Palaemon carinicauda | reverse complement strand
AAGCATGATCTATATAGTTTTCACAGGTTGTTTTATTAACAGTGCAGGGAAGAGCGAGTGATAGGATGGCCATCCAAACTGTTACTATGTACGAGTGTGTATGAAACATGTGCGGTATATGGCTCCCTCCCTAAAAATGACTTACACGTGGAATAGGGCACCCTGCTCCTGTGAGGCATAATATAGGTGAGTTATCTGGCAGGATATATGTATCTTTTAGACAATCATTGGAGACCAAGTCATCTTTGCCACACGTGTTAATCAGGAATGCTTTTGACATACGACAGACCATGAGGTAAGGCCACGTACAAAGGGTTCATTAGTGGTGGCTTACTATTGTCGTTACGTGGGAAAATGTGCATTACTGAATGCAGATCTTTCTGTATGCGCTACTTAGCTGGAGGCTTATAAGACTGGCGGCCTGGAGTAGATTTTCCCACAGCGTGACTTAGGCACTAGAGATTTTGGGAGGAGGTTGCAGACAGAAAATAATTGGCAGGGGCGACCAACATTTCAGCCGCTGAGACATCCAGGGCGTCTTCAGAAGTGGTCGTCAGTCCCAGGAAGACCAAGGGAAGCTAGGTAAACCAGTTGAAGTCCTTGCAGAGGGACAACGTCAATCTGACAAGCTAAAAGCAGATGACAGGAAGCAGAAAGTGAAACTCAATGCTCTAACGAACGAGGGGAAAAAGTAATAATGGAGGATGTACAAAAAAGAAAACATAACAAATCAAAGAATAAAGAGGGGAACGGAACGGAATTGTCCTAAGTGGGTATATGAAAGGATTTAGAAGGGGGAGAAGTGTGTCAAAAAGAAAGGGGAAACTCCACACACACACACAAACACACACACACATAGGAAAATCAATGTTTATGTTTATCATGTAGAACCTAATGATAAATAATATAGTGGATTAACGATACTTTGATTTCTGCCATTCACTAACATTTTTCATGCATTTGAATATTATAAATATTCTCTCTCTCTCTCTCTCTCTCTCTCTCTCTCTCTCTCTCTCTCTCTCTCTCTGCATATGACTTTCACAAAGATCATCGAGATGTGACAAAGATGTCTGTAACACCCTTATGCATATTAGTTTCTATTAACTTATTCTCAAACTCTATTATCAAAATATGTATTTTATTTCCATTCGCAAAGTAGCCTAAATGAATAACTGTCCTTCACATACAATTGTAACTGGCTGAAGAATACAAAACAATGTCAACCGGTTCCTTTGGGTAGAAATTCATCTCCGAGATTGTAGGAACACTGGAAATAGATCTCTCCCTCTCGTCAAGCTACTCAGTTTTTAGAGGACTGATAGATCAAATGATCAGACAGCCTAAACTTCTTAAGGCTTAAAGAATCCAATAAACAAAAGTCTTCTAAATACTAGCAATGCACATGTTGAATACTTACATTAGCTCATATATCTAACATATAAGCGAAAAAAGTGACAAGGAATTATTAAAACAAATTCACCAGATGCTTCCATTGCTTTTATTGCATTGCAACGAAATTTAAAACCCGGGACTTTCTTGTGAATTGTAACAGCCTCACCAATCAAGCCAATCAATATTACTGAGCGCCTTCATTAATTACGATAATGAGTGCCATTACAGGGCCTACTAAACACATACTTTCCCTCTCCCCTCCCTCACCTGCAATCATCTTCATCTCCCCCAATTCTTAATGAAAATTTCTTCCGTCTTTCCCTTCCTCAGTTCCTTATCATCGTTTCTGAAAACTTTAATCGCTGTCTCTCTCTGCATCAAAAGGCAGGCGAGAGGAGAGGCCTCTCCATTGGAGAGCTAATTACCTTCCTTTGGCTAATGGATTACCATAAAGCTTTGCAAGAAGCCAATTACCGTATCCACGTAGCATCAATTGAAAATAGAGCTGGGTGGTTATTCAATATGATTTATTTGATGTACTAATGTGAATATTGGTGGCGTATCGAGATTTGCTTAGCCTTCATAGAGGTGATGGTTAATGATCAATTGATTATTCGATAAGGAAAAAGCTCTGACGAGTTTCGCAGACCTGATTTAACTCGATAAAAGTTTCTCATAGAATCGACCGAATTTTTTTTTTGTAAACGTCCAAAACAATTTGATAATAATTAGCTATATTGCTTCAATGAAACTATGTACGTACAATAGGGAAATCAAAAATATATGAACTAAATCTAACTTTTTGTTTGTCCCTGTTTTTTTTTATTGTCTTTTTTTACTCTTCATTTATTTTTTAACAATTATATTGTGAAATAGATCAATAAGAATATCAATATCTTCTATGTTTAGACAGAATTACTTTTGAAGTTTATCATTGTTGACATTGACGACTGAATGTCTTGTACTCCGCTGAATTTATCGACATCTATACAATTCATGTAAATAATGATATGTACAAAGGAAACCGCTATTGGAAAGTACTAGTTTACTAGTTACATCATTACCATTTGATTATTCAGATTGGTGAAAGAGAGGCTTGAGGGTA
>NC_090750.1:51508786-51543786 GCF_036898095.1 Palaemon carinicauda | reverse complement strand
TTAAATTTGTATTCAACGTATTCACAGTATTTGATGGATTGCATCGAAAAGGGCCGAAGGTAGATCTACTCCGACCAAGCATAAGACTATCACCGCACATCCACCCACAAACACCAAACTACAGTATTACTCGTATGGTATCGACACACGACCTTCTTTTATTATTACCAATGACTTTTATCACATTTATGTATAAAAAAAATAGACTTCTCAGAGAAGAAAATTAAAAGAGCATTTGAATATATCTCACGCCATCGATATAATTTTTCAGTAAAATTAAATAAATACCCGAAAAGAATGCTCTCTCTCTCTCTCTCTCTCTCTCTCTCTCTCTCTCTCTCTCTCTCTCTCTCAAAATTAGAATATATAAATCCATTCACCGTGAGTTAGGCCTACGCGGGAACACGTAGAGAAGAAAAGAGTTTTGTAAGACTTTCTCCTCTTTAGTTAAGTGGCCATACATCAGACAGTCAACAAAACAGAATTCATCAGACAGAAAGAAAAATACCAGAAGGGAATAAGGAGGAAATGAATATATGAGAAGAATAGATTGAGAAGGATTTTGTCAGAGGAAAGTTATATTACACACAAGAACAGGTTTTCTAATGTATTTGTGTCTTCGTCTGCATATGTGTGTGTGTGTTTGTGTGTTCACAAACAGTGGAAATACGACGAATGTTGAACGCAAATTTATAATATTTATTGGATCTCTTTATAGAGCCGAACTCAGGGCATTTGCTGCCTGATGCAAGGCTTTAAGCAATAGCTGCGGATGACATGCAATAACATAAGGACACATATATATATGCATATATATATATATATATATATATATATATATATCGTTGTTGTATATATGTACTCTGTCTGAAGATAATCTTAATGAATAATCAAGGTCGTAAAAAACGGATTTTGAGCGAAGCGAAAAATCTATTTTTGGGTGAGATAGCCATGGCGTCCTGATGGAAGGTTCCTTTTTGGTAGCTTCCTTGGGTAAATAACTACTAAGATATTCCCAGAGAATTTAACCACAGGTTATCACAGAATCCTAACTTCTGGAGCGAGTATCCTAAAGGTTTCCCTTTTAAGACATCGTATATCAACAGGGGACGCATGTATTAACGCGCCACATAGCTATCTACACCCCGAACAGAGTTAACCTTCGGTGTGTAAAGGCGGAAAATAGCTGGGAGCCGTTCCACAGCTAATCTCGTCCGTGGCTACTTTTGGTACTCGAGACGTAAACAAACGGGCGCCATTGCTAAATGACGTCACGTCCGTCTTCATCCTGAAGCCAGTTGCTTGCCGATCGCCATGATACAGCAGAGCAGGGTGGGACCTAAAAACTGGACGAAGTAGCAGGGAGGGTCCATCAGGACGCCATGGCTATCTCACCCAAAAATAGATTTTTCGCTTCGCTCAAAATCCGTTTTTTGGGCTCAAGCCATGGCGTCCTGATGGAAGAATACCAGAGAATCAATGTATCGTGGTAGATTTTCCCCTATTGGGTAAGTGCCAAGGGCTTTGAACAATGTAGCATAGTAATCTTAATAAAAGAACCGTAGTGAAGAATCTTCCTCCCCCCCTTGGCAGTGAAGTTCCCACGGGCCATGCCGAGATCAAAGTGGTTATCGAAGGGCTATTCACCTTGTTAGAAGAACCTGAAGAACTTGGAGACGAGACTGAATGGTTGGCATTCGTATCGGAACATTCTGGAAGGCAGACAAGTGGTGGTTGGACACTGTGTGCTGAGAAGGTTAGTTTCGTAAGAGTGAATATATAATAAGGGTTAGGACCTTAAAATCTCCATGAACCATAGGGAAGGGGATAATAAAACTATGACAGGCATGTATTTCATAGTAAGTAGGAGCGGATTGAGACGCACAAGTAATAAAATAGGAATTTTATTTCACAATTGCAGAAATTAAATGAATTGCAGCAATAAGTAGGGTTAATTTACAGTAAATTATAATGTACATAGTAATAAAGACTTGCTCTAGAATCTGAAAGGGAATTTCAAATTTATTAGTAGGCACTCGTTCTCGAGGAACGTCAGTCTTTAATTAAAACACATCATGCTCTAGGCATGCGGCACTTGTGTGACGACTATGACATTTCACCTGGGATAAGAACAGTTATAAGAAAGCACTAAGTGTTTTCGACATCACTATGTATCGCTCGAGGGTCAACATAGGCACCCGAAGAGTTAGAGTCCCAAGTAACTCGCTGTTCTATGCAGAGTTAGGTGCAGGTTTCATAACACTACCTGCGGCTACCACAAAATGTTTGACTTCGTGCACTTGTTTCGCATAATGTTTGAAGAAAACACGTGAGGACTTCCAGCCTGTGAAGCTTTTAAGGCTTTCGAAGTCCATACTCTGAAAGAAATTCAGAGACGATGCAACTTTTCTAGGATCGTGACCGGCGGGTGTACTGTCAGGATCCGCTCTGCGAATGAAGTAGGTGATTTTCGCTCTTAGTTGTTTCAGTGACAGGTCGCTGCCCGATGTTTCTCCTTTGAAGAGTTGGCCTCCACCAAAGTTCGAAGTTCTGCGAAGATAGACCTTGACGCTCTCTACTGGGCATAGAGAGGCATCTTCCTTCAGGGGGCATATTCTCCAGGGGCCCCATCTTTTGGTGGGTAATTCGTTTTTGGCGAGAAACGTCGGATCCGGGGAGAGGGTAATGTCTCCTGAATCAGTAAACAGGATATGACCCTCTTCTCTTGACAATGCCACTATTTCGCTGACTCGGGCTCCTGAGGCAAGAGCAAAGAGAAATATAACTTTCTGAGTCAGATCCTTGAGAGGGCATGAATCATTATCCAAGTTGAAGGCGAAATGGAGCACCTTGTCCAATGACCAGGAGATCGGTTTCGGTGGGGGTGCTGGACGTAGACGAGCGCATGCTTTCGGCAGTTTATTGAAGATGTCGCTGGACAGATCAATTTGGAAGGCATACAATAGTGGTCTAGACAAGGCCGATTTGCAAGTCGAAATCGTATTGGCTGCTAATCCCTGTCCATGAAGGTGAATGAAGAAGGACATGCAGAAATCAATTGTGATTTCCTTAGGATTTTTTGTCTTGACGAAAGAGACCCATTTTCTCCAAGATGATTCGTATTGCCGTCTTGTGGATTCGGTCTTGTATTCCTCGAGGAAGTCTAGACTTTTCTTCGAGATCCCAAACCTCTTCTTTGCGGCTAGGGAGAGAAAATCATGAGATGAAGGTCCTTGATTTTCGATGATGAAGCGAAGACAGTCGACTTCTGTACTTGTTGGGAGAGAACTGGGCCCGGGAGAGGGATCAGCTTGGGCTGCAGCTCCAGGACCAGGGGGTACCAGTTGCTCCGGGGCCACTTGGGAGCCACTAGGGCCGCTGTCCCTTTGAAGGTTCTCAGCTTGGAGAGGACTTTCAGCAGAAGGTTGGTGGGAGGGAACAGGTAGATCTTGGACCATCTGTTCCAGTCCAGTGACATGGCATCCACTGCTTCTGCCTTGGGGTCCTCGTACGGGGCCACATACCGAGGAAGTTGATTGTTGTCGCTCGTTGCGAAGAGATCGATCTGAAGTTCTGGGACTTGGTGAGAGATGAAGGAGAATGATCTTGCGTCTAGAGACCATTCCGACTCTATCGGGCTTGTCCGAGATAGAGCATCCGCTGTCACATTGCGGAATCCTTGTAGGTGAACTGCAGACAGGTGCCATTTCTTCTTCTCTGCCAGACGGAAGATTGGAAGAAGCACCTGATTTATCTGGGGCGATCTTGAGCCTTGGCGATTGAGACATCGAACTACCACCGAGTTGTCTAGGGTTAGACGAATATGGATCGAGGGAGGCGGGGAGAGTTTCTTCAGAGTTAGAAGGACCGCCATGGCCTCCAAGATGTTGATGTGAAACGTCTTGAACAGGGGAGACCATGTGCCTTGAGCCTGTTTTTGGTGGGAGTGACCTCCCCAACCCTCCAGCGAAGCGTCCGTGTGGATGTTGAGTGATGGAGGTGGGTGTTGAAGAGGAATGGACCTTTTCAGGGCCTTTGCTTCCGACCACGGCTTGAGGAGAAGTCGAAGTCTGTTTGGGAGCCGTCTCTTGAGGTCTCTTCGAGCGATGGATGCAGAACGTCTCCAGACTCCCGCGGCATCCTTTAGCTGTGCACGAAGCACTGGGTTTGTTACTGAGGCGAACTGTAGAGAGCCTAAAACTCGTTCCTGCTGGCGTCTTGAGATCCGCTTGGATTTCAGTAGTCGCTTGACAGACCCTGCTCTTTTCTTCTGGGGGATGGAAAGGCGGTGTGACTGAAGGTTCCATTGGATTCCTAACCATTGGAACTTCTGAGCTGGAGAGAGGCGAGATTTCTTCACGTTTATCTTGAATCCCAGGTGTTCTAGGTACTGGGTGACTTTGCTGCAGGATTTTAAACAATCCTCGGGCGATGGAGCCCAGACTAGCCAATCGTCGAGGTAGGCCATCACCTGGACGTCTCGGAGGCGGAGCTGTTGTACTATGGCGTCCGCCAGCTTTGTGAAGATCCGAGGGGCCACATTGAGGCCGAAGGGCATGGCCCTGAAGGCGTAGCTATTCCTTTGGAGTCGAAATCCTAGGTAGGAGGAAGCGTGATGGTTCATTGGAACGTGCCAGTAGGCATCCGCCAGGTCTATGGAGACCGTGTAAGAACCTTGAGGCAGAAGGGTCCTTATTTGTTGAAAAGTCAGCATCTTGAACTTGTCGTTCGCTATGAACTTGTTGAGGGGGGATAAGTCCAGAATGACTCTGAGTTTGTCGGAGTCTTTCTTGGGGACACAAAACAGTCTCCCTTGGAACCTGGTGGACTTTACCTTCCTTATCACCTTCTTGTTCAAGAGATCTAGGACATATTCTTCCAGAAGGGGGGTTGATTGTTGGAAGAATTGCTGGAAGGTTGGGGGTGGTTGAGTCCAACTCCAACCTAGACCCTTCTTGACGATGCTGTGTGCCCAGGGATCGAAGGTCCAACGATCCTGGAATTGGCGGAGTCTTCCTCCCACCGGAAGCACTTCATTGCTTCTGATGTCCCGAGGGCTTACTGCCTCGGCCGCTAGCTCCCTTTCCTCCTCTGCCTCTGGAGGGACAGCGAGACGCGTCTCTGCCTGCACCTCTGCTTGAGCCTCTACCTTTGGGACGAAAGGTAGTCGTCTGTTGCTCGAAAGCAGGGGTGAAAACCAGTGACTGTGACAAGACCGGTTGGGTGACCAGCTGAAAGGTCTGCTGTGGCTGAGCTGCCACTTGGGGAGTAGCGGGTCCCGGAAACTGTCGTCTTTGTTGACGTTGCTGGGGTTTCTGTTTGGAGGATTTCCTCTTAGGTTGAGGTCCGTCGTCCTGGGAGGATTTCCTCTTCTTTGACATGCCCCACTTGTGGAGAAGGTTCCTGTTCTCCGTGGCGGCTTTGTCGGTGATCTCCTTCACTAGGTCAGAAGGAAAGAGGTGTTTACCCCAGATGTTGGAGGAAATCAGCCTCCGGGGTTCGTGTTTCACAGTGGCACCTGAGAACACGAATTCTCGACAGGCTCTCCGAGCCTTCATGAAGTGGTACATATCCTTCACCAGGGTTGCCATGTGGGATTTGGCGAGTACCATGTAGTGGTCTGGTACTCTGGTGTCACAAGCCATGATATCGAGTTGGACCTGGTGGGACATGGATGCTGCAAGCCTCTCCTTCGTATCTTGTTCCCGACGAAGGAGGTGGTCGTTGAGTTTCGGGAGGTCTTCGTTAAACTGACGTCCGGCTACGTCAGGATCTAGCTTTCCCACCACGAAAGTATGCTGGATATCCTTCCAGTGTCGAGCGTCGGGGGGAGTCACTATGGAGAAGGGTCTGCACTCCTCCAGTGCAGGGCCGGCTTTTCCCTCTTCCACAGCCTTGAGGCACGCAGCGAAGGCCTTTTCCATGAAGGGAAGGACTGCATCGTCGGGTGCGACGTAGGTAGGGTGCTTCTTGCTCAGGGCCGGAAGCTTAGAGCAGGTAAAACCCCTACTTTTAAATGTATTGGCTAGCATAGCCTGGGCCTTCGCGAGATCGAACACTATCTCCTCCTTGGGTTCGGTCTCTTCTTTAGAGGCAGGTTCAGAACGGAGCCGGACGTAACAGTCCGGGTAGGCCTCGAAGTTTGGGAAGAACTCCACGTCTTCCAGGGGGACCGTGCCGATCCTGTCGCTGACGAAGATCCTGCCGGTCGCGATAACCATATGCTCAGCATACCTCCAGGGGTTGGCGTGTGAGCATGCAGGGAGATCCTTAACCGAGATCTTCTTCGGTTCTTTGGATCCCATCATGGACCTGATGAACTCCTGATTTTCTTTCAGCCTGTCGTCCATAATGGCTTTGATCATCCGGAACATCTCTTGGGCGGATGGAATTGGTTCCGGGGTAGCGGAGGTAGACGGGAGAGACACTTCCGTCGGTGTAGGAGTAAGGGCAGTGATGGAAGGAGGAGCGACCTCTTGCTCCGACTCGGCGTATTCCACCTGGTCCTCATCATCTTCCGCACCTTGGGCAATAAGGGTCTTCTCCGTGCCCTCCGAAATATCCGACATGTGTTCGTTGTTCTCGGAATCCAGGTGGCACTCGTGCATGGACTGGGCCATGACAACGTCTGGTTCCACCGTAATTTGGACAGTGGGGATCAATTCTTTGGGCACCACAGAATCGGGGGAGGCCTTTGGGAACAGAAGGGACCTCATTTCTTCAGTGGCCAGGTACGGTCCAGTGGCATTCTTCTGGAAGCCACGCACCCACTTGCGTAGCTTATCCCGAGAAGTGTCCCTGACCTCCGCTGAGGGAGGATTATGGAAGGCATTGACTAGGCGAGCCTGGCAGACTGTACAGTTCAGCGGGTCCCAGAATTTCAAATCCCCTTTCTTGTTAGCACAAGGGGCGTGAGTCCTACAAGACGTATGCCCGTAGAAGTGCGGGCGTTTCACAGCGCAGAAGTCGAAGTCACACTTCATCTGCTCCTCCTGTGGAAGAAAGAGAAAATGAGTATGGGGGGAGTCATAAGAATGGCTCTTAAACTAAGTTAATATTAATCATTAATTTTAACTTGATAAAGGGTGTGATGCACAGAGGATTGAGATAGGAAAGGAACATACTCCGTGCATCCCGCCCGGCTGGTTACCGTAAGCTTCATCCTTGGACAATCCGAGGTGACCGAAGGCACAGGATAGAATTCCAGTAGAAGTCCATAGGGCAGATGGAATTCCATGGGAATTGTCAAGGATAAGGTTAGGACTGAGGCCACTCAGTCCCAAATTAGGGGGCTAAAGGATCCCAAAGGGTAACGGCTTCCGGCAACCAACCGCGCTAAGATACACGCAGCATGCTGGAAATCTGTAAAATGCAAGAAGACAGCATGATTACCAATAGAACAGTACTAAGATGCTGATACATTTACGTAAACAAGCCATCTGGTTGCAGTGTAGGGCTATCAATATCAGATGATAGCTAGTAGAAGGGGGTGCAAGTCGTCTTGACGCATCCGGAAGGTTACGGCAGACCGCCGGCACGCCGGAGGCCGCTCCAGCAGAGTTTCTGGCATTAGGACAGACAATATAAAAGTCAAGAGTAATACCAGGGTGGCGGCCGCCGGCACAGCGGCGGCACGCCAGCAGAGGGAGCGGCGGCTCCGGCAGCCGGAAGTTGCCGGATTGGTAACAGGAACAAGGATGGTTATAGCAGAACCGGACTGCCTGCAGTGGATGCCGGCACTCCGGGGGCCGGCTGGCGGGCGGACGACCAAGCTATGAGGAAGGGGGGGAGAGCCATCGGCTGGAAGCCGGCGGTAGGCGGCAGTCCCCCGGCACACGGAGGACTGGCGACCAAGGGGATATGGAAAGAGTCACCAAGGTAGGAGGTGGGTATCACCGACAGTGGAGGCGGCAAGGGACCGGCACCCGGATAGTGAAAGAGACAGAGGGAGGGATGTAGGGGGTTCGGCCATGGACTCCCAGACAACCCCCCTGAGTAGGTGTACCCATGATAGAGGTTGACTCTATCACCCAGAAGCAGGGGCCGCAAAGGACCGGGAGCTAAGGTAGCCCAAGGGAGGGCTAGGGGACACCCAAAGGGAGGGAGGGGGGGGGTGAGACCCCTGCATACAGAACACATCCAGTGGCTAACCCCATAGGACACTATGAAGGGTATATGTACCAGAGCGGACTGTACACAAGAGCTCAAGGTAGCCCTATCACTCCACCCTAAGGAGGAGTTGTAGGACAGGGGACAGATGGGTATAGACTAACCTAAGTATAGGCTAGGCCATACAAGAGATAGGTGGGGAGGGGAGAAGAGAAGGGTCTTCCATGGAGGGGGTTCTGTACCAGAGCGGCCACTAAGGAAGGGAGGACACTCCCTAGCCTAAGGTAAGGCAGCCTGACTGAAAACGGTGCATGGGTATAGTTTCAGCAAGGGACAGAATTAACCCCTCCAAAACCTAACCTAGAGCAGGGATGTACGTCCTGAACTAGGAAGGATTAAAGACATATCGCTATCGCAGGAAAGTCGTAGACCTAGTCCTAACAATAGAGGAAGGACTAGCTGTTCCTCACTCTCAGGCGCAACCCTAAGGGGGGTTCATTCCCTTAGGGAGGACAGAGAGGCGATAAATTACTCTGATAAGAGCTTGATCCCCTTACGTGGTAGGGGGAGCAAGGCTACACAGAGGGAATGCCCAAGGGCAGGGGGATGAAGGAAGCATATAGGGGTCCTACATGTAGGTTAGGTTAGAAAGACACACTAACTAACCTATCCCCTATATGGTCCCTGAAGGCGAAAACACTTGCATCACAGTCAATAGTATTGTAAAATAATGCCACTATCTTCATAAGTAAGCCTAGGATCACTGATAAAAATCATGCATGAACACTGATATAGGCGCTCTGGCCTGGGGGCTATAGCAGCCAACTGGTATGGGGTCAATCGATGACCGGTAAAAAAGCGTCAAAACACGATATAAAAGTTCCTAGCTATGAAGACTAAATAAACTAATATTATCGATTAGTAAATAAGGCCGGAAGCGTTGTTGAGGCTAACTAAATAAGGCATGCAGAACAACAACGACGCCATAAAATGGCGGGTCCGGTTGAGGCACAGCTCTGCCACAAAACATCAAATATCTCGAAAAGTAATATTTACTTTACGGTCAGAGCTTAACTAAACAATACTGGAACCTTGTACTCAACTTTCCAGAAGAAGGCGAGGCCGAAGGTAGCGACATGATAAAGATGCAAGTCGATAAAGTGAGCACAGGGAAAATCCGTCTAAGTAAGGCGAGCTACTGTACAAAGGATGAAGACGGATGTGACGTCATTTAGCAATGGCGCCCGTTTGTTTACGTCTCGAGTACCAAAAGTAGCCACGGACGAGATTAGCTGTGGAACGGCTCCCAGCTATTCTCCGCCTTTACACACCGAAGGTTAACTCTGTTCGGGGTGTAGATAGCTATGTGGCGCATTAATACATGCGTCCCCTGTTGATATACGATGTCTTAAAAGGGAAACCTTTAGGATACTCGCTCCAGAAGTTAGAATTCTGTGATAACCTGTGGTTAAATTCTCTGGGAATATCTTAGTAGTTATTTACCCAAGGAAGCTACCAAAAAGGAACCTTCCATCAGGACGCCATGGCTTGAGCCCAAAAATGTTTTTGTTGTATGCGTCGTTGCTGAAAGTTTTTAGATGTTTAATCTATCATGATTCTAAAGTCTCAACTTCGAGAGATAGATTATCACATACAGTCTTTAAGAATTGCATTTGTTGATATCCATTGTTAAAGTTTTTTTTTTTATTAGCTAGGCAGCCAGCGAGGTTTGACGGACATGGACTGCTGTATAAGGCTGCGGGTGTTATTTGGTTTCTACCACCCTTATGCAATAACATCTGACTGCACAACATTGGGGATCAACCATAAGAGTGATGAAATTATTTTTTGTTTGAACATACCCTTAGGTAAAAAAAAAAAAAATCAACGAAAATTGTGATATTTTATTGGATCATATTTGTGTATATATTAATTTATACATATGAAAGGTTGATTATTGATGCATAATGTATTGCTCAAGGAGAATGTGGGTGGGGTGAGACGTATTTGTAGTGCCCAGCTGCAACAAGTTATGGGAACATTTTACCAGATTCAGACAGCAGTAATCCTCTCCTCCTCTTCCTCTTTTGTCTCTTACAAGCCAGCTATGACTTAACTCAACGTAAAGTGTGAGATACTTGGGCAATTATTTCTATTTTTCACCGAAGATTATAGAATTTTATTATTCTTTAATAATAGTGATTGTATACGTTTTAGCAATTACCATTACAAAGTGTTTTTCAAATAACAGTCCAGTATATGTGTATCTAATGAATTGTGGAACTTATTAAGAGAATATCTATTAATTTTCATGGTAAACATTGTTTTAGAATGCGAGCATTTTAAGGTTCGAGCTCACTCTCATAATAAATTAAACTCGTAAATAAAAGTTATACTATATATGCTAGCTTTCTAATTCACGTATAAGTGTAGCTTTCCTACAGATATACAAGTCGAGATCTGAAACTAAATGTTGATCTTTCAGCAAAGTGATGGAATCCTATTTGTCTCATCAGGCTATGACCTAAACTGAGTAAAACAGTCATCTAAAATAAAATTGCTTTAATAGATTAACAAAGATTTGACTATTTATACATATGAAAGGTTGATTACTGATGCATATACTTCCATGCTGTAGCATAATGTTTGGTTCAAAGAGGGGGGAGAGACATATTTATAAAGTCCACCGGCAACTAGTTATGGGAGCATTTTACCAGACTCACACAGTGGTCTGACCTAGTTTCCTTGTCTCTGGTTGAAGACAAATCGGAAGAGGATATTACAAATTTGTTAGGAAGGTGTGCCATTCATTGGCTGTGGAGCGTTTGGATAGATCATCTTAGAACTGGACAAGTTGCTCGTTCAGGCCGACAAGTTGATCATTTGAGTAGTTTTTCAAGTTCAGCTGTTCCTGATCCTTACCTTACCTAACCTTACCTTATTGTCTTATTCTATGTTTGGGTTCCCCCAGATCCCTCAGTGTGAGGCACCTATTATATCCAGTTAGCTGGTTGTCGAAAAGTTTCTGTGTTATGCTGGTGATGTCATCTGTCAGACAGGAATTGTTCCGTTGTTCGAGCTTGGCTTAGAATTCTTGCCAGATAAATCACCACAGACCCTAAGAGATTAACCAGGGAGCATGAAGTGTTTGATAGAACTTGGCATTGCTGCCAAATACCTTTCTAGCTGTGCCTTCTGTACAAAATCGCGCCCTGACCAGGATATTTTCGATACCACTTTCTTCCAAGATCTTCACAATTGCCTTTATGAAGTTGAACGCTTAATGAAATCCACCCAGAAGTAAAACTTTTTTGCTGAACTTACCAGGGATATTTCCCTTTGTGGCCTTATCCAGATATTAAGTTGTTTGACTACAAGCTATAATCCTCCGCTCGTTGTCAAGTTTGGTTGACGTTCTGACGAGGCACGACATTTCTTCCAACAGAACAGAGGAGTCTGTGGGTGATGATAGTATGAGTGGCAGGTAAGCAACTATACTGGATTCTTATTGGTCATACAACCTTGCACAGAATGCTGGGAAGTTCGGGAGGTTGGGTTTCACTGTGGATTCTTCTGTATCATTGCTGGAACAGAATAAATAAATAGGAGATCGGCAGCCGAGTTATTTTCATTTTCGGTCCTAAGATTTGCATAAAATTTGTTCTTTTTGGCATCCGCCCTTTCTTATGAACACTCATTGTTAGGTAACATGGTGGCATTGGTTATTCTTCTTGTTTCGACAAAGCTAGATCCCTCTGCTTGTGGTGTGGAATGCTGAGAGTTGCACTTGTTGCAGCACTTTGAGCTTTTACATTCTCCACTCCAACGATGTGCTGCAGTAACTGTTGGCATATTACGAGGACTCTATTTTGCCCCTCTTGTATGCTAGTAACTTAGAGTGGTACATCTCTCCGCAGGCTTGCAATGAAGTCATAGAATGTGTCAGGAACCCTTTCTGAAGAAGCTCCTATTTGCAGCCAGCAGCTCGTTTGCAAGGTTGTGCACCTGGATGAAGGTCTCCCCTTGCCAAAAATACCCCCAAAACCTTTTACAACACGCCGTGTCACGTTTCATCCAGAAATGGTCTTTGGCTCCCTGGCCATATTAGTAAAATAACAAGCAAAACATAATAATTGTTTGTGTCTTTCTTCGGCATAGCATTGAACATTACGCATTGGAATTTGAACTAAATTCTCAATTATGTGTTACTCTTTATTAATTAAGAATTTGAAATAATGTCATAGCCTTACTTTCCCTGTCGACTTTTGTGCATTACAACCGTAAGGGAAGTAAACAAGCTCTGCTATCAGAATAACGAATATGTTTTTGGAAAGAAAATGTCGTTAAATAAAAAGGTACCTAGATGCTTTCAAGCAATTATGATCAAGAATGCCACCCAGTGGCGTCAGTACGATGCCATCTACAAGAAAGGAGGAGAGAGAAAAGACATCGAAAATGTTCAAAAGGAATTCGGAGTTTTGATACGTTAGTAGCGAGAGCACTGCCGTAAATTCTTAAATCAATCTAATATACGCGAGCACACACACATAAACTATATTATACACACACATATATATATATATATATATATATATATATATATATATATATATATATATATATATATATATATATATATATATATATATATATGTATGTATGTATATCTATCTATCTATCTATCTATCTATCTCTATCTCTCTCTCTCTCTCTCTCTCTCTCTTTATATATATATATATATATATATATATATATATATATATATATATATATATATATATATATATATGTGTGTGTGTTTATGTATATATATCTATATATATACATACATAGATATATATATATATATATATATATATATATATATATATATGTATGTATGTATATATATATATATATATATATATATATATATATGATAAATTTTGCACATTTTTACGTGTTTTTCATATTCAAATAAGCCATATATATTTTTGATACATTAATGTCTGGATTCTCTTAACGACCTCGGGCCAAGTGGCTTAGTCACTGTCTATACAAGCTTGCCGACCACGGTTCGATTCACGGCCGGAGCCAAGCTCTTGTCTTTGTGTGATTTCGCCTGGGGCTCTGATCCCGAGGTCGTTAAGAGAATCCAGACATTAATGTATCAAAAATATATATGGCTTATTTGAATATGTATATATATATATATCTATGTATGTATGTATATATATATATATATATATATATATATATATCGTCACTACCAAGTCGAAGTGGCGTATCTCAGTTTTTTCACTTTTTCAGGAGAGCCATCTAAAGTTTTTGAGCTAATGTTTCTGTTAACTGCTCGTTTGATTTTAAAGATAATAAAAATAAATTTGGCAGAGAGCTTTTCAAAAGAATGTAGTTTGCCTTGAGTGTAATATAATGAAAATTTTTTTACTCTTTCCTATGCTTAGGGGGGGCTGAAATAGATACGCCCTTTCGTCTTTTACGAACATTTCAAAACACTTTAGTTACGCCTACTTGTATCCTTTAATCTGTTAAGAGAAGGATCTGAATTTACAGAATACATCAGTTATGCTAAAGATGTGCATCTTTTTCTTATGAAGATCCCTGTCCCTACCGTTCACATTGTCGCAGAAAGCATAAGTTTTATTACTTCATCATTGAGGCTGATATTTTTATTGGTTTTATAGTTCGTCTGTTAATTCATGGACATCATGGAAATTAATCTTATTTTTTCTGTTTTTTATTTTCAGAGATATTTTAGAAATGACCCCTGGAAATTATTGCTTGGGTAGACATTTCTTGATACTAGAGAATATTGAAAAAAAAAAAAAATAATAGTTCATACTTTGTTGACAATATTTAATAATAAAATACTTCCTTGATGTACACACGATAAAATCTATAAAAGCTGTATTTACGTTTTTTAAGAAAGATTGTTTTTGGTACCTAAGTGCTATGAAAACTTGTTAGTTTAGTGTGGCAAAGATCTGAAGAAATAAACATACTCTGTACCTCTGACAACTGGTAAGGCACTATTACAAAGTGACATCAAATCTTTATACTTCTCCTAAGAGATCTTTGGAGGTTCAGTGTAGTTTATTAAGCAGTATATCGTTTGGGTCAGGCTGCATTCGTTGCTTCAGTGTTATAGATCTGAAGTGTTCATTTAGGTAACTAGTCTTGATGAAAATTTTATCGATAGAACTCTTTTGCACCATTACCTCTCTCATTTCTGTCCAGTTAACAGAATTTCCTTGGTCGTCTATTCTAATGGATGGTATACGAAGTACTTTTGCCATTGTCTTAAAATCGAGAAAATCAAGAGTCTAGACTGGATGAACAAAATAAGGATTTTTTTCCTTGCTAGTCAAAAAATGGGTATTAATTGCGAAGGCACATAAAGATCACCAACATTGTTAAGGGAAGTACTAATGGCACTGTGTGCAGAGTCACCTTCGTTTTGGCCGTGGTAGGCCTCGAAGAAAATCCGGTGTATCTTTTCTTTACTTCTCAGTCTGCTTACTGAATGCAAGAGCATGGCTGTGATTACAGAATTTTTATTTTGTCCAGGACACCCATCAGCAAACAGCTTTACAGTTCTGACCCCAGAAGCATCCAGTTTATCAAGGTAAATACTTAAGCAGGTGGCAATTTCAGAGGATCCTCGTTTTCCTTGTCTTTCATGCCAAGTAAAACAATGACAAGCCTTAGATTCTAAGTTATAGATAGTAAGATTATAGTTAGCCAATCTCCTTTTATAATAAAGCATGGTATCATTTGTCCTTGGGAGGTGAATGACCTGCAGAGGGTCAAATGTTGCTGCAGTGAGAAAAGGATCAGTATCATGTTTAGCTCCATCTTTCTTTCTCCTCACAGCTTCCTTCTCTTTTATGTGTTCTTGAAATTGGTCTTGAAGTTCTGTTTTCTTTTCTGTATTTCCTTTGCTGTAATTTTCACACAGCTTACAGAGCTGTGTGAATATTTTGGCCCCTTAGGACCTCGCAATAAGTTGAGTAGCTTGCCGATATGCCTCTTGGAGAATTTTCTTCTAAAAACATAGCATGCATTTTCTTTTTGTTAAGGTCTGGATGCAAATAATCTCGCGTTGAATTTTGACGACAATAGTGGGACTCCATTCGTGGAAATCGATTAACATGCTCAGTGATTGCTTGTCTTCTTTTTCATAACTTGTAGATCTACCCCCTCTCTTATCTTTTTCCACTGTACCTGTAGACTGTCTCTTACTAATGGCTGTTCTAAGAGTTTTTTCAGAGATACCAAGGGTGCTGAAAAATATAGATTTGCAAACAGGCAGATGTTCTCCGTTCTTTGGCAAGGAGTAGTACGAAGAAAAAGATCTTCTAGAACCCTGATCTTTCACAGTTCTCTGCTTTACCTTGGTCACTTTCACAAAGCAAACAATAAACTCTCTTTGCAGTTGAAGACCATTGGTTCCGTAATAAGCTTGAAGTATGTCTTTCCTTTCTTTTTCTGAGAATGACGAGCATTTTTTACTTAGTTTGCTGCAAGTAACTCCATTACAACTAGGCTTAATGTTCCGTGCTGCAACCATTCTCCTTGTTTTTGAGCTTTCATATTCATTAGCCCTTAGTCTGTTTTCATGAGCCGTCACCTTCTCATTTTCTTTCCTTTTAACAATGCGAGGAAGAGCACCATCCTCCCTTTCCAATCTGTCCACACGAAAGTCTTCAGGTTGTTTTTCAATTGGAGGTTTCCTAAGGGTAGTGATTTTTTCTTTCTTCCTTTTCTTGCTCGTGTTGTTGCTCTCTTGAATTTTATGGTCATTTTCACATGGTCCCATGTTCAAGAAATGACTGTAGCACAACAGGTCAAAACAGATGTGGCATGAGCTAAAGACTTCATCAAGAATGGGACACTTCACATCTTTGAATATAAGCAGGGTCTGTATCACTGTCGTAGGTTGGTGATTCACTTGTACAAATGGAGGTACTTTCGTTCTCGTTGTCGCTAGTCTCCTTTTCAGCTGGAATCACGGCGTTTTCATTTTCTTCACTCAACTCCTTTTCATTGTGTTGATTTTCAGTTCGTTGTGGCTTTAGTTTGGCCTTCAGAATTGATAACCCTATTGAATTGGCCTTGGCGTTTTTGTAGTGAGAAGTTTTAATAAGCACGCGCGCGCGCGCGCGCGCGCGCGAGAGAGAGAGAGAGAGAGAGAGAGAGACGTAATTTGAAGTCTATGTTAGGCAGTGTCGCAACTTTCAACGATATGAACGATTTTATGATGTCATATATGTTTGTTAAAACATTTTTGTAGGGTACGTTTTGATTACACTCAAGCGTAAATCAATGAAATTTGTTGTATGGTGATTTAAATGATATTACAAATAGGCGTATCAAAAGATACGCCTGTTCGCAAAGTTGATATTGCTCTTTTTGAAACGCTACAAAGAGACGTAACTTTAGTTACGCCTATACGTTTCGTGAATGGTTACTGTTTTTTTAGTTAAGTCCTTACCTAAAGATGCTCTAATACAGCAACCGTTAGGCGTACAGATGCGACACTTTGTCACACTATAAAACTCGCCGCGTGAAACATAATGGTGATATTATCTCAATTTTCAACTTTTTTGAGATACACCCCTTTGTCACGGTAGTGACGATATATATAATATATATATATATATATATATATATATATATATATATATATATATATATATATATATATATATATATATATATATATATATATATATATAATATGTGTGTGTGTGTGTGCGCGCGCGCGCGCGGGTGTGTGTGTGTCATTCTACCTGTCAGTTATTGTGATATATACTTCGATATGTATTCGAGTTTTGTTCATTATTTAATGTTTATATAGGTCCTGTATATGATTGCCCTCTAGGCGGGAGTGGGCGGGTCTTTTCTCTGCATCGTTATTGAATTTTGTAGTGTAGTTGCTGATGGGCTCTACAATGACTAAAAGAGTATATCATCTGATGATCCTCACGGTAGCGTTAAAATTTCATTACTTTTCGTGATATATACGTATGATAGGTGATTTGACTGAGAAAACAAGCTCCTGGCATATGCAGATAATGCTATTTTCCTTGCACCAATTCCATCCCATGAATGTTGACTTATGGTTGTTGAATCCTTAAATAGATATCTAGCTAAAATTGGTGCATATTGTGAGTAGGTCAAGGACAGTGGCTCATCAACATCCAAGTCTTTGCATTGACAATGTCTCATTAACGATACAACTCATTTAAATCTATAGGTCTGATTCTTGATTGGAAATTTACTTTTGAAAAGCAAATTCGGTGTCTTTCCTCTTCAATTGCAAAAAAAAAAAAAAAGGCTCATTGAGTAAGTCTTTTAAGATTCTCGGTGATCAGTCTACCATGAGGAATTTTTTGTTTCCTAATTCTTTCATTATCCCTTATTTCGAGTATTGTTCTCTATGTCTGGTGTTCTGTTGATTATCTCTTGACTTGAATAAAAAATTACGATCTTTTAAGTTCTATATTCCTAATCCGGATATGAATCTGTGCACGGTCGTTCAATTCGTTTTTCATGCTTTTTGCATCAGACATTTTATAATTCAGACCTTCCATTGCATTCAGATCCTCCGAGATTATACCATCCTGTACGCAGTAGCAAATATGTAGTTAATTCTAACAGTCAGGACGTCTTTGTCATAGGGCGCAATAGGCCCACTACACAGTGTTCTGAAAGTTTTATTGTAGTTGTGACCAGATTGTGGAATGTTCTTCCTAATCATGAGGTTGAATCTGTGGTCGTGGTGGCCTATGTGGTAACGTCCCTGACTGGTGATGGCCGGACTGGGGTTCGAGTCCCACTGAAACTTGTTAGTTCCTTTGGTCGCTGTAATCTCACAGTCCATGTGAGCTAAGATGAGGTGGGGGGGGGGGCGTATAAGTCTATTTGCTGAGTTATCATTAGTCATTGGCTGGCCCAGCATGGTCGTAACTTGGGTGGAGAGGGGGCTTGGGCAATTATCGTATGTATATATGACCAGTCTCTAGAAGATTGTCCTGCTTGCTAGTGCAATGCCACTGTCCCTTGCCTCTGACATTCATGGTCGGCCTTTAATCTTTTTTTTTTTTTTAATCAGAAATTATTTTTTTTTTTTTAGATTATTTTTTCTTGAACAGGTTAACTTAATTACGTCTGGTTTTATAGTTTATAATTTTTATTCATTACTTATTTATAGTTTTTATTTTCTATTTCAATAAATCCTCTCCTCATGGGGCTGCTCTCATTATTGAAGTTCTTGTCTTTGTAGTTTTCTGCTTCACAACCTTACATTCTTTTCTTCCTCTTTTGTAATTCTCTGAGTTATTCGATGATAAAAGTAATAGTCAGATAAAGATGTTAAAAGGAATATTCATGAAAGATATCATTATGTTTTCGTTACAAAACATTACGAATATACCAATCCTTCCATTGATTTCAACTTTTTCGATTTTTAAATTGTTATCTGTTTTTTTCTTTAAATACTTTAATAAAATATATATATATATATATATATATATATATTTCATCATGATTAGAAAGATAATCATAAGGGAGTTCTTTAGAACATATTAAACAATATTATCAATATATTTCTTGAATTATGCAAACTTGACATATATTTATAAAAGCACATCACGATCAGATCTTAACCACATGTTACTAATTGTGACCCTTAACTTTTTTTATCTTATTCGCCATTTTGTTAATCAACTAGTGTCTGTTCAAAATTCGAATTCCAAAAATTGTATGTCAAAAAATAAAATATTTTATTATTTCTGGAGGTAATTGGATGTGACTGCTAATCATATCAGCTAACCTAATTATTTTTTCCGTTTCCTGTTGTTTAACATATTTATACAATAGTGAGAGTCAAACATCTTATCCACACACTTTAAATGATTAAAAAAACTCTTCGCTATTTATTAGTTCATTCTCTCTAAAGCTTATGTCATTAATCAATGTGTCATCTCCTTTTGTTACCTTTCCTCTTAAATATTCATATTGTGGAAACTTTTGAGCGATGAAACCCCAGAAAATCTCAAACCTTCTTCTTCTATGACATCTTCCAATGTTTGCTTGTTCTTCGACTTCCTGGTCTTTGATTGATTGATTGATTGAAAGTTTTCTGGCATCCTGACATCTAAGGTCATTGACGCCGATAGCATTTATTACATATGAAAAATAAAAGAGAATTCAATTAAAACCATAAAAGTTAAGAGTCATTATAATAACTAAATAGTTTTCAGAAGACCTGCTTCTGAAATAAATCTAAAAATTCCGCTCGCATAGTAGGACACATCATGTCCAAGAATCTTGGCAAGGATGAACCTGCCATCCTCACCTCGAGCCTCAAACAGATATCTATTTCTTAAGTTAGTAAAATTAGGGCATTCGGTCAACAAATGCCTCACTGTTAAAGGTACTAAAAAGTCCTCGCAATACGGTTGGTGTTGGCCCTTCAGCAGAAACTCGTGTGTCAATCGTGTGACCAATACGCAGATGACAAAGAGTCGTCTCCCATTTTCGGGGTATCATGTGATACCTCCAAGGTGATATGATATTCGTTACTTCCCTCATTATTACGAACCTATTTCTTGAAGTAAGGTAGGAAATCATTACAGGGAATGGGATACCTCCTTGGTAGCAACTCGGATGCCGCATTCTTCACCAGTAAATCTGCCTTCTCATTCCCAGACACACCTACATGTGCTGGAACCCAACAAAATCGAACTGTTATACCTCTCCGTCCAATAATAAAAAGCCATTCTAAAATCTTTAAAACTAGAGGGTTACTAGAATTAAAAACTTCTAAAGCTTGAAGAACACTCCTTGCATCACTAAAAAATTGTATAATTACCCTCTTTTTTCCAACGCTATTTTCTCAACAGCGGTTAGTATGCCATACAGTTCGGCAGTAAATATTGAGGCTATTAGAGGGAGTGCACCTCTACAATTAAAACCAATACTATGTACTCCAAATCCAACGCCAGCATCAGATTTGGAGCCATCAGTATATATAAAAGTAGATCCCCTATGTTCTTCAACATGTTCCATAAACAGAGACCTAGACTCCAAGTCAGTCATATTCTTCTTAACTCCAATAAAATATTTACAAAAAGATACCTCTCGTAATTTCCATGGAGGCGTTGATGATACCCTAAATGGAAGCACCCTAATTTTAATTATATCAAGACTGTTTAAAAATTGTTTCACCTGAAACCCATTCGGTAGAGGAGATTTTGGGTGCAACTCAAAGTATGTCGAGTGACTTACATGGCTTGCAGTCTGAAAGGCTAAAGAATTAGGGAGTCTTTGCAATCTAAACCAATACCGAATAATAGCAGAAATTCGATAAAGATCTAGAGGTAACTCTCCAGCATCAAAAAGGAGACTTGGGATAGGCGAGGTTCTAAATGCTCCTGTGGACAATCTAATACCACCATGATGTATTGAATCTAATATCTTTAACCGGCTTTGGGTGGCTGAGGAGTATATTTCACATCCATAACTGATTTTGGAAAAAATCAAGGCCTTCTATAATTTCAAAATAGTATTGCGGTCTGCCCCCCATGATGTATGGGACAATACTTTTAAAATATTCAGAGCCTTGAGACATTTAGCTTTTAATGCTTTTAAGTGAGAAACCCATGTAAGCCTACAATCAAATATCAAACCTAAAAATTTAGCTTCACTTGCACATGGTATCCGTTGACCTTTAATGAATATATCCGGGTCTGGGTGTACTCCCCAGATACGACAAAAATGGACAATAGTAGTTTTACTTGTCGAGAACTTAAATCCATTTATATCGGCCCACTGGATAATTTTGTCAATTGAGAGTTGTATTTTTCTCTCAACCATTGCCATTCTAGCTCCAGCAAATGATATTGAGAGATCATCCACAAATAATGTTGAGAGAACATCCCGGGGAATGACTGAGGATATTCCATTGATTGCTAGTGCAAAAAGGGTTACACTCAGCACACTCCCCTGAGGAACTCCTTTTTCCTGACACTTACTCTCTGATAGAGCTTCCCCCACTCACTTGAAAAACTCTATTTGAAAGAAATGCCTGAATAAATAGTGGAAGCTCTCCTCTCAATCCCAATTCATGAATTGTTTTAAGTATACCATATCTCCAAGTGGTATCATATGCTTTTTCAAGGTCAAAAAAGCAAATGCTTCACAAATAGAGGACTCAAGTCTTATCAACACATCAGTCGTTGAGTGCATTTTTCTGAATCCACATTGAATCGGTGATAAAATACCCTTCTTTTCAAGGTACCACATCAGTCTTGCATTAACCATCTTCTCCATAACTTTACATAAACAAGATGTCAATGCAATAGGTCGGTAATTTTCTGCTAAAAACTTGTCCTTACCAGGTTTTAAAAAGGCTAAAATAATGGCTAGTTCCCAAACACTTGGGTAACTATGATCATGCCATATTCTATTAATAATGCATAAAATAAATAACTTTGTATTAAAATGTACATGTTTAACCATTGCATATGGAATTCCATCAGGTCCAGGGGCTGTATCGTTACATGTAGCGAGTGCGGAATCAAGTTCTATTACAGTAAAAGGAGAATTATACGCTTCTTCCTTTCCTGTTGCAAAATTTAAAATTTTCTTTTCTTCAATGCTCCTGTACTGGTGTCCAGGAGCTGCTACACTCTTGCGTGATACATTTGAAAAGTGGTCAGCCAGGGCGTTGCTAACTTCATTTGCTTCAGTCACATACTGACCATTCACTTTCAACACTGGTGGTGGGTTTGGGGTAAATTTGCCGGCAATCTTTTTTATTTTCCTCCATACAGAAGATGTTGGTGTCCTACAATTAATGGAGGAAACCAAAGCCACCCAAGATTGGCGTCTAGCTTCTTTCATGGCACGACGGAACTGTGCTCTACACTTTTTGTAGGTTATCAAATTTTCATCCGTACGGCGTCTACGCAATCTAGTCAGAGATTTTCTGGTGGCTCTGTGCAAAGCTGTTAATTCTGAAGACCACCACGGAACTGGTCGTCTTTTGAATAGTCCTGTGGTTTTGGGAATCGAATTGAATCCTGCTGTATGGAGAGTTCCATTCAGTAGGTCTATGGCATCATCAACACACTCAAACTGCTCTGCACTACCCTCAATTTCATTTAGCACACGAAATTCAACCCAGTCTGCCTTGTCTAGATTCCATCGTGGCGATCTTTGTAAAGGGGACCTTTGTTGGTGTTTATAAGGATTGGTGCATGATCACTAGTATGCCAATCATCTAATGTCCTCCAATCGAAATCAAGAAGGCAGTTAGAGCTTGCAATTGAAAGGTCAATGCATGACAAGGTACCTGTCTAGACATGGAAGTGTGTGGGCTCTCCTGTATTAAGGAGTCCTACATCCTCGTTGTCCACAATTGATGATATAATATTGCCCCTGGTGTTTGCTAAAACATCACCCCACAAAGGATGTCTACCATTAAAATCTCCAAGTAAAAGAAAAGGTTGAGGGAGGTGTTGAATCACCTCTGCTAAATCATCATAAGATACGTTATCACTTGGAGGCAAGTACAGCGAACAGATTGTATATCTTCTCCCTATATCAATCTGTACAGCCACAGCCTGCAGAAGTGTACAGACAGATAAAGGAAGTTGGGGAACCTCTCGACGAACGTATGTGAGACTTCCGCCATGGCTCCCTACTCCGTGATCATAAGGTGTCCTATAACTAATATATTCACGAGGACAAGGGGTATTAGCATCAAGCTTGCTCTCCTGGAGACATACAATTATGGGGGAATGCTTGTGAATTAAGAGCTTAAGTTCTTCATATTTGGTCCTCAAACCCTGACAATTCCACTGCAAAATGGATGAAAAAACTATGTATTATTTTCTGGAAGACATCTTTGATGAGGTCTTCCCATTGACAGTTTTTGATTTGACAATATTTTCTGTAGGCTTTTTAAGTTTGGGTCTTGATAAATTAGGTTTTATATTAGCCTTTTCAGTGCAGTTGTTACCTAATTCTTGTGGGGAATGGTGGACCTCAATTTGAATTTTTGATTGATTCAAGAAATTTTCCTGTTGATCTGAAATATCAACAGGCAAAACATCATATCTATATGATGTCATAACTTTGGTGTTTTTAATGGATGGAGGTGAGAGAGATGGAGGTCTCTCTCTTTTCCTATTGACAGGTGGTGATTTATTAGGTTTTGATGTTTTCCCCACTACAGGTGCACCTGATAACTCTGTTTCATGTGGAACCTCCATCAAATCAGGCAAAGATATAGCCTGAGAGAGGTTACTATTATCCTTTGTAGTGGGGTACAAAGGTTTACTAGAGGTGAGCAAAGTCTTACGTGATATTCTTGCTTTATCCTCTAGAATTCTATCAGAAGATGGCAAATTTCTTTTCTGAGGAATAGAGGCAGTATTAGGTGGGTTGGATGTCTCCTGCCTCATTTTTTCTCCTGTTCAATACTTTTGCATAATTTGCTGATTTACTCAATAGTCTCTTGGCATGCCCCACACTTATGTGTTCGATACTGGATTTATTGAGAGCAGCCTCTTCCAATTTATATTACTGGCAGTTCCTATCCGTAGATTTGTGATTCAAATTGCAGTTTATACAATTGGCCTTTGGTGTACAGTCTCCATGGTAAACATTGGAGCAAGTACTACACATTTTATCATTCTTGCATACTTTAGATGGATGCCCATATCTAAAACAATTAAAACATTGCAGCGGCTTCTGCTTAAAAGTTCGAACTTTAATTCGTTCATTCTCTATGTAAATGTGGAAAGGCACATCAGCATCCTGAAAAGTCAGGATAATCATTGACGTTCCAGGGATTTTATGCATTTTCCACACAGTTAAAGGACACATGGCCAATATCTCCTCTTCTGTGAAATCATATAAGTCTCTATTAAAAACTACTCCCCTTCCATAACCGAAGTTTAGATGGGGTTTTACATCCAGCTTTATGTCATCGTTCTCTGTATTTAAATTGGAAAGTATAACAGATTGAGTTTCTGATTTGGCACTTATTAGGAAACTGTTCTTTCCAAACCGAGATATATATCCTGGTGCGATGGTACCTACTTTCTTTTGAAGAAATTTACATATCTTGAAATAATTTCCAGTACTCCCTTTTGATTGAGCAACAAGCCACTTTGGTGGTTTTGGCTTTCTCTGGGAGGGGACAACTACCTCTATACCTTTATCAATCCAATCTGCAGGTTTATATACATCTAGATTCTTAGGTACCCAATCGCAAAGAGCACCCTTTAAATTCAAATTACTGATTTTAACATTTATGATATCATTGATTGCGTTGAATGCTTCACCATGGTTATCAAATGATATCCATGAATCTCATTTGTCACCTTCAAGCCTCATTCTAATTTCCCTGATGTGACCATAACATTGAAATAATTTATACAGCACATCATAATTGGTTTCAATGGGAATCTGAGTGACATGAAGGATTCACAAATTCTCCATGTCACCCAAATTACTTTGTTTTTTAACATTAGCAGAATGGTCCTTTAGAGTTTCCAGGTCGTCAACAGAGGGGTTAGATTTTGAAGTAGTAGCAAGCCGGCTTATCCACCTCTTATCGGAGGATGTCAGTCCTCCTATCCTATGTGGCCCAACACGAGAAGAGGCTTCAGCGGGGACCAGTCCTCTATTAGAGAGGGGCTGCCTCTCTTAAGGTGGGCGTACACTGGTCAGTGGGGGTAGTTAGCCCCTCCCACCGACGACTCCAATGCCTGGCGTCACCCATTACCCGCAAATATGGCCGACTTAAAACCGGATCATTGGAGCCCGACTTTTAACAGACTTAGTCTGCACTCAATGGGGTCTGCCAGAGGGTGATGGCGTCTAAATTTGTACAGGTTGAGATGGTATGACATCCATCCTACCCTGCACCAAATCCAAAGAAGCAGTCAAAACCTAAGTCATACAAGCCAAAGTCGTCAACAGGTTCATGCCCAAGAGGAAGAGATGGGAGAAAAAAAGAAGTAATCAAAAGAACGGAGAGAAAGTGCTGACTAATTTAGTTGGATCAACAGTTGGGCACCAAGGTCCAGTGGGGAAGTAGTTCCCACTCTTCATTAGAGCCCAACTGCTAATCCCTAAGCCCCCCATCCTCATCAAGGCTTCAACATCAGGGGGTCCTGGTCTTTGAAATCATCCCTTTGATCATCCATATCAACTGCTGGTAAGCAAAATAGAATTGCTGATAAACTGGGCTCTTTCTGAAGAGAATTCCCATCGTCATCTTTGTTTGTCAGCGATGTGGAAAACTGAGCCGGATGTTATATTTCACGGTTGTAGTTTTCAACGTGCTCTTTGACCCTATAAGTGTAGTTTAGTTTAATGAAACAAGGGCTCCGAGACGATGTTTAAATTCTCATGGTGATATCACACTCCCATTTGCCTTATGTAACAAAAAAAAGTGTTCTCCTCCGTCTTGATTTGATATGTTAATTAGAATAAGTTAAACTTGGCCTTTACCATTTCTAGAAAGTTTGTCAAAGAAGAGCAGGATCTCCGAGTAACGAGACTTTTTGAAAAGGATAGAGAATTCTTTTCAGATCTTTCATTTCTCTATTGGTTTTACTCATTTCTTGCAAGATTTTCTCTTCGTGCCCAGACTTGCTCCGTAAATATGTCCAGGCGATTTTCTGTCTATTGTCAATAAAAGAAATTAATCATATCAAACCATCTATCAAGAAGTCGAATAAATTGTCATTTACTTTTCCAAAAGTTTACTTTGATTAACGAAGTGATATATAAATTCTATAGGTAGTTTCAGAGGGACTATATCCTATGCGTTGCATAACTTTAACATTCATATGCTTATCGTAAAGTTTGTATGCCGTCCAAAAATCACTTTAGCCCCTCTTTATTACCTCCGCCAATGAAGTTGGAATGATGTTATGTTTTTGCCCCTGTCTGTGTGTTTGTAATTTATGTTTACCTTCGCCAGCGAAGTGGGAAAGGGGTTATGCATTTACCCCTGTTTGAGTGTTTGTAATTTGTGTGTGTTTGCTTATGAACAGCTTCCTGGGTACAATGTTGATCGTAGAGTTAATTATGAAACTTACAGGGATTATCTGTTATGTAGATATCTGGAAATGATTAAATTTTGGTAGGTCAAGGTGAAAGGTTAAGGTTACGATCAAGCAAAATGTCTAATTCACATCATCAACCATAAGTTTAGAGATTGTTGTCACAGAGCCTTAAAACTTGGTTCATATTTGAGGGTATGAAAATCCATGCCAAGAAATACATGTTAAGGTCAAAGGTCAAGGTGAAGGTTGAGCAAAAAGGCGAGAAATAAGCTTCCGCGGCGGATGTCTGTGCTCTACTGAGTGCCCCTCTAATCATCTCCCTAACTGGACCATCAAAAGCACTAATAATTTCCGGTGATATTGAATCCATGGTCAAGACACTTATTTCTGAAAAAAAAAAAAAAAAAAAGCGTCTGCATACGTACTTTTTTGCTGCTATCCATGGATTAATGAACGATAAGGTATCCATATAAATACCTAATGAATTCCATTATTTGCCATTTGTTGGCACAAGTCATTAACCTACACGAGATATACATATTCGTCCTTAATAATTAACTCAAACAGTAGATTCTTAGATAATTCAGTAACAAACTTATATATCATTTGTTTCCTTGATTTAATGAAACATTTTAGCATCACACATTGCACTTTAGATGTAGGGGCATGCAAAGTATAGGTTCCTTTATCATAACTCCCAATTTTTCAATACTCCTTCACATGTTAAATTAAACTATACATATCCGCTAATTTTGGGTCATTGTCCAAAATACCAGGTTCAACCCAAGCTTTTCATGTCCAGCGATATAAAATTATTAAAGAATGAAAAGGATATTTTATCTGCTCCCTCAAAAACGTCTTAGCTTTAAGGATTAAGATTTCTAAAGTTGGTGTTTTACTGACCACTTCGTCTTTCCAGAGATGAAAGCTAATTCCAGATATTATAAACGCAAAACTTGATTAGTAGGAATAAATTAAATGGATGGCTATTCTAGTAGCAATAGTTGAAGATTTATGTCATGAAACTTTAGTTACACTGGTGTCTTTTCTTTTGCCCAATTCGTCTTTTCTTATACCCAATTGACTTTATCAACCAGTCAATTATTCGCCACCTTGTAAAATGTAGAGACAACATTATAACAAATGTAATCTTTAACAAAGAAAAGTAAAGTTGAACTAAACGTTTTAATTTTGTTTGTAAACGACTACCTGGTCCCTGGTCAAGGTGCGTCCATAAACAGAAATACAAGGGACTGTTAAAATATCGGGTTTTGGAGAGAGAGAGAGAGAGAGAGAGAGAGAGAGAGAGAGAGAGAGAGAGAGAGAGAGATGTGATTCGTGTTTATCATCAAACGTTACCTTATATAAAGCCTATGTTTTATATTGGCATGAGTGTTACTGTTTATGGAGAGAGAGAGAGAGAGAGAGAGAGAGAGAGAGAGAGAGAGAGAGAGAGAGAGAGAGAGAGAGAGAGATGTGATTCGCGTTTATCATCAAACGTTACCTTATATAAAGCCTATGTTTTATAGTGGCATGAGTGTTACTGTTTATGACATAGATCTTGTGTCAAAGGATGCACCAAACTAAAAATAGATGGATTACGTTTTTTCCCGTCCCAATGTCTTTCAAAGATCTTCTAATGGAAGGTGCTCTCCCTCTCCACTCCCCCTCCCGAAAGGAAGAGGAAAACAGAAAGATTTAGAAAGTCATAAATTTAAAATGAGATGGGAAAAACGAAGATAAAAACTTCGAGCTGACAGCGAAAAGTAGATGACAGGAAGCAGAAAGTGAGATTTAACGTTCCAACGAACGATGGGAAAACCTAATAACCCAGGATGTACAAAAAATATAACATCATAAATGAAAGAATTTAGAGGGAAAGAATTCAGTCAAAAATAAGAGGGGATACACCACACACACACACACACACAGAAAAATCAATGTGATGTTTATCATTTAAAACATGACGATAAAAGAGATGGTGAATTGCGGATACTTTGAATTCTGTCATTCCTTTATAGTCAGGTCGATACATGGAAAATATCCCCTCAACCCAGCAAAAATTGTTACAAAATATTTCTCAACTGATTTTTCTAAGGTTTAGTATACTTTATAACATACAAAAGGTTTACCAAAGTTGCACTACCGATTTTTTTTTTTCATATGGCGTCCAAGATGACAGCCGAAACCTGGTAATAATCATAGCTATACAACTACTACTTCAAATTTGATTATCTAGGTACTTATTCATAAGTTTTAATGGGCAAACAACAGATTGAGATCATAAAAAAAAAAAAAATACTATGTTACAAAAACATCCAATATGGCGTCAAAAATTTACATTCTAACTTTATTTTATTTTATAGCATACGTTAAGATTTTTGCTGCGCAGCTATCCATCTTTTTAGCTACCTTATTGTCATCATATTTTGTCATCACATCCCCAAATTCTCAATGAATTTTTTTTCGTCTCTTCCCCCTTCTTAGTTCCTTCTTATCGGTCTCGAAAATTTTAACCACTGGCTCTTTGTAGCAGATTGGAGTGCTAAATACCTTCGTTTGACTAATGAAAGTCCCGGAAGCTTTGCAAGATTGATTGATTGATTGATTTGAGGTTTTCTGGCATCCTGACATCTAAGGTCATTGACGCCGATATTGTTTATTGTAAAAAAATATATTTATATATTCAATTAAAATCACAGAAGTAATGATGTAATTTTAAAAGTTAATTATCTTTCAGAAGACCTGCTTCTGAAATAAAACTAAAAATACCACTTGCATGGTAGGACACATCATATCCAAGAATCTAGGCAAGGATGAACCTGCCATCCTAACCTCAAACCTCAAACAGATATCTATTTCTTTCACTACTGTATGCGGGGCATTCGGTCAATAGATGCCTCACTTTCAATAGTACCAAAAAGTCATCACAACATGGTGGAGGTTTTCCAGCCAGTAAAAACTCATGAGTCATCCGAGTGTGACCAATGCAGAGACGACAAAGAGTAACCTCCCACTTTCGGGGCATCCCGTTATACCTCCAAGGGGATATGACATTACTAACCTTTCTCATCTTATTTCATGTAAACTATCCAAATGCTGTTGCCAATTATTATAAATAAAATTCTTAATTGTAGGTAAAAAAACATTACTGGGAATGGGATACCTTCTTTGTAGCAACTAGGCTGCAGCAATCTTTGCCAGTTAATCTGCCTTCTCATTTCCAGACATACCTACGTGTCCCGTAACCAAGCAAAATCGAACTGTTATACCTTTCATACCAATAGATAAAAGCCACTCTAAAATCTTCAAAACTAAAGCATTATTGGTATTAATATATTCAAATGCTTGTATGGCACTACTTGCATCACTAAAAATGGTTAAATTACCGGCGCCTTATAACGACATTTTCTCAATAGCAGTTAGTATGCCATATAGTTCGGCAGTGAACATAGAAGATGCAAGAGGAAGTGCACCTCTAAAATTATAAGCACTACTATATATTCCAAATCCAACGCCAGCATCAGATTTGGAGCCCTCAGTATATACAAAAGTTGATTCCCTGTGTTCAACATGTTCCATAAAGAGCAGCCTGGCTTCGTAATCAGTAATGTTCTTTTTTTATACCAATAAAATATTTACAAAAATATATATTCGGTAATTTCCACGGAGGGGTAGATGATATCCTAGATGGGAGCACTTCATTTCAATCTATATCTAAACTGTCCCCAAATGATTTTACCCGGACACCATAAGGTTGAGGATATTCTAAGTACAACTCAAAATATCTAAATGCCTTACAAGGTTTGCAGTCTAACAGGCTAAAGAACTTGGAAGTCTTTACAGTGCAAACCAATACCAAACAATAGAAGACTTCCGGAAAAGGTCTAAAGGTAATCCTCCAGTGCCCACTAGGAACTTGGGATAGGTGAAGTTCTAAAGGCTCCTATGGACAATCTGATACCCGCATGGTGTATAGAATCTAAAATTTTGAATTAGCTGGGGTGGCTGAGTAGTATATTTCACACCCATAACTAATTTTGGAAAAAATTGAAGCCTTGTATAATTTTAAAATTTTACGGTCTGCCCCCATGATTTATGGGATAATTAAAACTTTTAAAAGATTCAGAGCCTCAAGATATTTTACATGAGATCAACCCAAGAAATCTAGCTTCACTTACCCTTGCGATACGTTGACCTTTGATGTACATATCCGGGTCTGGATGTACTTCCCGAATACGACAGAAATGGACAACAGTTTTACTTGTTGAAAACTTAAATCCATTCATATCAGTCCATTGAATTATTTTGTCGATTGATAGCTGTAATTTTCTCTCAAATATTGCTATTTTAGCTCCTGCAAATAATATAGAGAGATCATCTACAAATAGTGTTGAGAGAGTATCTTTAGGAATGACTATGGATATCCCGTTTATGGCAAGTGCAACTAGGGTTACACTCAGCACATTACCCCGAGGCATTCCCTTTTCCTGACTCTTCCTCTCTGACCAAGTTTCACCTACGCTAACTTGAAAAAATCAATGTGAAACAAATGCTTTAATGAACAATGGTAGCTCTCCTCTTAGTCCTAGATTATGAATGGTTTTAAGTATACCATATCTTCATGTAGTATCATATGGCTTTTTGAGGTAGAAATACTGTTATATGGTGCTGTTTTGAATGCATTTTTCTAAATCTACACTGGATAGGGAATAAAATACATTTCTTCTCCACGTACCACACCACTCTTGCATTGAACATCTTCTACATGATCTTACATAAACAACTCGTCAATGCAAACGGTCGGTAGTTTGCTGCTAAGAACTTATCCTTACCGGGTTTTGAAAATGGTAAAATAATGGCTAGTTCCCAAACACTTGGATAACTATGATCATGCCATATTCTGTTAATAATGCTTAAAATAAATAACTTTGTATGAACAGGTACATGTTTAATAATTGCATATGGAACTCAATCGGGTCCAGTGGCTATATCATTACAAGTAGCATGTGCAGAATCAAATTCTCTTTTAGTAAAATGAGAATTGTATGACTCTTCCCTTCCTACTGCAAACTAAAAATTTTCTTTTCTTCAAAGCTCTTATACTGATGACCAGGAGTCGCTTCCCATAACACATTTCAGAAATCATCAGCCAGGGCAATGCTAACATCATTTGCTTCAGTCACATACTGACCATTTACCGACAACACTGGTGGTGGTTTGGAGGTTAATTTGCCTGCTAACTTTCAAATTTCCTCCATACAGAAGATGGTGGTGTTCTACTGCTAATATAGGAAACAAAAGATACCCAAGATTGGCGGCTAGCTTCTTTCATGGCACGAAGGAACTGTGCTTAGATATAAATAAATACTCCTCAGCAGGTAACAGGGCAATCGAGTTAAGGACCTTCTCATGGCTCTGTGCAGAGTAGCTAGTTCTGAAGACCACAAGGGGACTGGTCATCGTTTGAATAATCCTGTTGTTTTGGAATTGACTCGACTCCTGCTGTATGGAGAGTTCCATTCAGTAAGTCTACGGCATCATCAACATTTTCAAATTGTTCTGCACTGCCCTCGATTTCACTTAGCTCATGAAATTTAACCCAGTCCGTCTTGTCAAGATTCCATCGTAGCAATCTTTGTAAAGGGGACCATTGTTGGTGTTTATAATGACTGGAACATGATCACTAGTATGCCAATCATCTAATGTTCTCCAATCAAAATCTAGAAGGCAGTTAGAGAATGCAATTGAAAGGTCAATGCATGACAGAGTACCTGTCTGAACATGAAAGTGTGTGGGCTCTCCTGTATTAAGGAGTCTGATATCCTCATTTTCTACAATTGATGATATAATATTGCCCCTGGTGTTTGCTAAGACATCACCCCATAAAAGATGTCTACCATTCAAATATCCAAGTTAAAGAAAAGGTTGAGGTAGTTGTTGAATCACCTCTACTAAATTATCATATGAGACGTTGTTATTGGGAGACAAGTAAAGATAACAAATGGTGTATTTGCCTCCTATATCAATCTGTACAACCTTTGCCTGCAGAGGTGTACGAATAGACAAATATATTTGGGGAATATCTCGACGAACGTATATAAGACTTCCACCATGGTTCCCTACTCATTGATCATATGGTGTCCTGTAGCTTATATATTCACAAGGACAAGGAGTATTATATGTAGACATATAATTATGGGGGAGTGCTCGTGAATGAGGAGCTTAAGTTCTTCATATTTGGCCCTTAAACCCTGACAATTCTATTGCAAAATGAAGGAGAAAACTATGGTTTATTTTTGGAAGACCCTTTGGATAAAGTCTTCTCATTAGCAATTTTTGATCTAACACTATTACCTTGTGGTTTTATTAAAGAGGGTCTTGATAGATTTGGTTTTGTTTTTGGGATTTTCTTTTTGTCATTTTGATCTAATTGTTGAGGGGGATGGTGGACCTCAACTTGAATTCCTGATCTATTTCAATTACTTTCTATTTGATCAGAAACATCAGACAAAACATCATATTTATTTGATATCAAAACTATAATGTTTCTTATGGAAGGGGGTGAGAGGGGTGGAGACCTCTCGTTTTTTTCGATTAATAAGTGGTGAGTTGCCTGGTTTTTGTACTTTCGCCACTACAGGTGCACCTGGTAACTTGGTTTCATGTGGAATCTCCATTAAATCCGGCAAGGATATAACCTGGGAGAGGTCAGTACTATCTTTTTAAATGGGGATAAAGGTTGGATAGTGGTGGGCAATGTCTTTTTGTTGATACACAATGGTAAATCTTTAGTAGGTATTCTTGCGTTATTAAACAGTACTTTATCAGTAGATGGTGAATTTCTTTTTCGAGAACTCCCTACAGTAAGAGGTGGGTTAGATGACTCCTGAGGCACTTTTTCTCCTGTTTTTAATGTCTTTGCATAGGTAGTCAATTTATTTGATAATATCTTGGTTTGCCGTACTCTTACTTGTTAAATAATTAATTTATTGAGGGCAGCTTCTACTAATTTATTTAACTGGCAGTTCCTATCAGTAGATTTATGATTAAAGTTATAGTTCAAGCACCTTGCTCAAGTGTATATACTTCATAGTAAAGATTGGAGCAAGTATTACAAATTTTATCATTCTTACAAACTTTGGAAGGATGCCCAAATCTAAAGCAATTAAAACATTGCAGTGGCTTCTGGTTAAAAGGTCGAACTTTAATCTTTTCATTTTCTATGTTAATGTGGCAAGCACATCAGCATCTTGGAAAGTAAGGATAATCATTGATGTTCCTGGTACTTTATGTACTTTCCACACTGTTAATGGACACATAGCCAATATCTCCTCTTCCGTGAATTCATATAGGTCTCTATTGAAAACCACTCCCCTTCTTTAGCTAAAGTTTAGATGGGTTTCATGTACAATTTTATATCATCAGTGTCTGTCTTTAAATTGGACTATATAACAGATTGTGTGTATGACTTGGAATTTATCAAGTAACTTTTCTTCCCAAATTGAGATATATCTCAAGGTGCGATCGTTTTTACCTTCTTATGAAGAAACTTGCAGATCTTAAAATGATTTTCTGTACCTCCTGTAGACTGAGCAACAAGCCACATTGGCGGTTTTGGCTTTCTTTGGGATGGCATAGCTATCTCTGCGTCTTTATCCATCCAGTCTGCTGGTCTGTAGACATCCAGATCTTTAGGTACCCCATCACACAAAGCATCCTTAATATTCATATTACCTACTTTAATATTCGTAATGTTACTGCTTGCATTGAATGCTTCATCATGACTATTAAATGATAACCAAGAATCCCATTCATCGTCCTGATGTCTCATTCTAATTTCATTTATTAATCCGTATTCAAATATCTTATGTAGCACATAATAATTATCTTCTAATGGAATTTGGGTAACAGGTAAAATTTTAAATTTTCCTGTGTTGCCCAAACTACCCTTTTTTAATATTCAAAGAATAGTCCTTTTTAGTTCCTAAATCGTCAACGGAATTTTCTTTAAAGGAATTGCCAGAGGTCGTCAACAGTGCCAGGGGAGAGTTAGCGTATCCAGGGGATGGGGGTCCGTTGTTTGAAGAATCCACAAGACAAGGTTGAGATTGGGAAGGTGCTGGGTTTGATTTACCTGATCGAGAATGCTGAGGCATCACTCATCAGAAAGGAAATTGGCACTCTCCACTATCGGCACAATGAGAGTATACTTCCCAGATGGTCCACTCCTTACCCTATCCGAAGGATAGCACTAAAATAGATATAGAGACACAGGTGTAGGCTGAACCCACCTGTTAGGAGTGACACTAAGAAAATATGCAATCATCCTCCCCATACTGTAATGATGGGCTTTCGGCCAAAAGTCGAGAGTCCTACCCCTAAGCATTGGATCCCCTGGATTCCGAAGACCCAAAATATATATATATATATATATATATATATATATATATATATATATATATATATATATATATATTATATATATATATATATATATATATATATATATATATATATATATATATATATATATATATGGATGTAGATTTACACTCACGGTTTCCAAACCGATTTGGAATAACTACACTCAGGTAAGACCTGTTGCTCAGAGTTAATGTTTCAACTGAAAAGGAATACAATTCATCCAAAAAAAAAAAAAAAAAAAAATAAATTCTTGTACAATCTAGGTACATAAGTGTTGGGCTACCTTTATAACTACTCTTTGGTGTAGACATAACAGTTCCTCCTTCACTTGAACCAAATGGCTCTGTCACTCAATTTTCATACTATATA
>NC_090750.1:51488786-51493786 GCF_036898095.1 Palaemon carinicauda | reverse complement strand
AGAGAGAGAGAGAGAGAGAGAGAGAGAGAGAGAGAGAGAGAGAGAGAGAGAGAGCAAACTCTGCCAAAGAACAAACCTAAATAAATCTTCACTACATGCACATGTACACAAATAAGCCTTTATTTTGCAGAGAAACACTCAAACTTACCATAAAACTTTGTTTTCATCAAAGTACTCCATGTAATGGGCGAATGGCAATTTCAAGACCAGCCTAATGTAACTACACTTTTATTATAAATATTTTACAACACATTTTTATTTTCATTAATAATTACATCTTTAATAGAAGCTCTTAGTATAAGTGTAGTTATCACTTGCTTGTGTTGAATGCATTTGTTTGTTTATCATGATCGGCGATAAAACGTAAACAAAACTTTTTCAGTTTGAGGCGGCGTTTTTAGGAAAAAAACATGACATAAAATCGCACTTATTTCATTTATTTTGAATTTCTAAAGATAAATTAAGCAAATCGAGATTAATAATAACATCATTATTATTACATAACCAATACTTCGTAAGATAGCAGTTGCTGAAAAAGCTAACCTATACACAGATGTGTAAATGAGTTCGTTTGTTCGTTATGATCGTCGATAGAACGTAAACGAAGCAAAGGTTTCAGCTTTAGGCGGCGTGTTTAGCAAAAGTATGATATAAAATTGTGTTTTTATAATTTATTTTGGATTTATAAGTATACAGCCAAAGCAATTCAACCAATTTAGATGGAACGGAGGACGATGACAGTGCAAGTACTGTAGTGCAAACGAAAGCAGCGAAGATGATTCCTATGACGATGCTGTCCTGATAAATTTTTAAACACTTTTTAATAGTTCGAATGGCATGGCAAATTTTGATGGTTTTTAATTTCAAGTTTATTCACTAAAGTTTATTTTCACTTTTTTAAAACTTGTTTGCATAATTTTTTTTCAGTGTAAGTGTGGAAAATTCTAGGTTTCTGACAACTAGGCTAGCCTACCGACAGGTTCACACAATATAGCCCGAGTACAGTACAGTACTGTGCTATAAATAAATAAAAATAAAATTACCGGTAAATATTCTCAATTTGCATAAACATAATACTATATACCGTAATTAAATGAGTATATTACATGATTTTAAGTCAATCCTTCCAAACTGCTAACCTATGTATGTATATATATATACATATATATATATATATATATATAGAGAGAGAGAGAGAGAGAGAGAGAGAGAGAGAGAGAGAGAGAGAGAGAGCGAGAGAGAGAGAGAGAGAGAGAGAGAGAGAGAGAGAGAGAGAGAGAGGAGAGAATTATCATTGCACTACAGTAGGTATTCTTTTTATAAATGCATACACTATACATGTATGCACAATATGTACAGTGCATATTTTTTGTGACAGTGTAATAATAATGTTTTTCAATTGCATATTATATTACATGTATTACCTGAGTGTTCGCATAATATTTATCTATCCAAGTTTGCCTTTAAATTTGCTCAATTTTTTGTTAATTCAATTAGATAAGTTGGCATAGAAAACGACTCGTCAGTACAGTAATAAGTATGGGTAACTACGCTGTGCGGTGTTACTGTCTTCCTATACTTTCTTTTATTTTTATTAAAATATTATTGAAGTACAAAATTAAAATGTGTTTATCTTATCATTGCTACATTAGTGGAATACATAACTGCATGCAATATTACTACATTATCACTGCAATATTACGAACTTATCAATGTATTAATGAGTAAGGCCGTCTTTAGAAAGTGTTGGGGAAGCTTTTAGTAGCGTATATGATGTCATACATAGGCATTTTAAATTTACGCCCAAAATTCGCAGTTTTTCGACATTCACGGGGGGGGGGGTGTTAAAGGACTAATCCCCTTGAATACTGAGACCATACTGTGTATATGTGTATATGTATATATATATATATATATATATATATATATATATATATATATATGTATATATATATATATATATATATATATATATATATATATATATATGTATATATATACATATATATATACATACATATATAGATATATATATATATATATATATATATATGTATATATATATATATATATATATATATATATATATACATATACTGTATATGTATATACATACATACATACATATATATATATATATATATATATATATATATATATATATGTGTGTGTGTGTGTGTGTGTGTGTGTGTGTGTGTATGTATATGCATGCATGTATGTATTTGATAGATTTTTCATATTCTAGTAAGAATTCACGACAATCCCTTATATTTCAATGTCATATATAAATGTTATTCAAAAAGAAATTTTATCTTGTATATACTGTTTCTCTCTAAAGTATAAATCATATTATCCACTTAAATAATAAAAATAACTTTATTGAATAATTATTCCCCCTCCATGAAAATCAATGTAGTAGTTCCGTGAGCAGTGAGGATATTGTATTGTTTATATCTGTTATTTTACCATTTATTTGAAATTCTGATTATAGATATGACACAAGAGTAATAACTATCACTGGCTCAATTACTACAATTTCCTGTGTCTGTTTATTAATTGTAAATGAGAATATGTGATATAAAGGATTGCTTATTCTAATGAATTTGTTCCAAATACATTACGATTTATGTATGTATGTTTATAAGTATGTATGTATGTATGTATGTATCTTATATCTTACATTATCCATCTGCCTATCTTTCTCCATAGTGCAATATATTGACAGTTATGTCTGAAACAACCCTCAGCAGAGTGGAAAGTGTCTTATAATAGTTAATAAAGTAAATGAAGGACTATTGAGGGCATAATGATGAAGAAAAATCGAAAGACTAAGAAATTATGGGATTGTAAGCGGGAGCAGCACTACAGGGTGGTGATTGAAGCAGTGCAGATTTAGACAAGGGAAACAACCCAAGTCTCTCTCTTACGAATTATTAATTTATCTAAATGATAGTTTTCTGTTCACAGTGATTTCATATCAATTTAAAGAAAAAACATACCACCAGTAATATCAGAATTTATTGCAATGTTAAGGCATATATTACAGCAACGGTGAACAAAGGATAAATCTGTTATTCAAGTCTCTGTCATCACAATAATAATAATTACGGAATCCCTCATCAAATTACAGAATCGGCGATGCTTGTTTGCAAAAATAAGTGAGCATATCTATCGGAATATAAGGGAATCGCAATTTATCTGTCAACAGCATACATTATGTATAGCAGCAAAGATGATGGGTCGATTAAGCTAACCTTCCATTTCCAAAGTAATGCTTTGGTGTACAAACTGTATTATGATACCGTATGATACTCCAATAATCTTCAGAACATTAGATCTATTGTTTTACTTTGGTTCTAATATAGTCACCCAATTTACCCATCTCTAGCCTCCATGTATCTTAATATTATGGAAAAAATTTTATAGCACATCCGTAGCAAGAGGGACGGTTGTGTGGCAGATTCTAAAATTTCATGGGTACCGCACTGCCACTTTGACCGTCAACTACCAGATAAATGGCTCCCTAGCTACCTCCGTCCTATCCACAATAATCTCTCTCTCTCTCTCTCTCTCTCTCTCTCTCTCTCTCTCTCTCTCTCTCTCTCTCTCTCTTTCTCTCTCTTAAATCGCTAAAAAGGATATGCCAGTACTCTAAACACATCAAAGAAGTGTTGATAAATGTCATCAGAATATATTAATATCATTGAGAGATCTCCTGATAATGGAAATAGGTAGTATATTCTCAGACTATAAAAAAAGGGCAGTAAAACGACTGGTGAAACAAAAAATTGTAATTGACATTATAAATCTTAGTACGCTTATAGTTAATCCAGTGAAAAATGAAGGACTACACAAAATTTTCAATGAGCAAAGTGCACATAACTCTGATGATTACAATTTGATTACATTAGATTCAAACAATAACATTACCACAAGAAAGAATCTATACGCCTGAACAGTCAATGGCAAAATATTAAGAAATTAGTGTTAATGCATCACGCCAAACCGCCACCACCTCCAGTCTCCTTTGATAAGGAACCTTGGCTTAGAAAGGAGACACTGCAGGTGGACAGCCAGCCAGCCCCATCTTCCTCCCCCATATTTCCTATCCACAGCCCTTTTCATTTACTTCTGGATGAAATTGGAGAGGAGAGCGAAGGGCACGAGGAAGAAAGGAAGGGTGTAGAGAAAGCAGTCGCCACGGTCCATCTTAGTGTTGTATCACTAGTGAATACAAATAAAAATAGAAAAACACATCAAAGGAAATTTTCACAATAAAACATTGCAGTATAAACCTAAAGGTCAGTAGATATGTACATTGGAGGTGTCAGCAGCAACGCCTCTATCAGAAGTTGAATTCATTTTCTGAGGGTTCTCTCAACAAGAAGTAAAAATACGGCCCCTTGGACAGCCTGGCCAAGGACAATCATTTGTAGCTGTAGTGCCCGAGAGCGGACAGAATAAAGTAATGGAGGTTCATCCGTGGGCTGTCCTAAATTACCTGATCGTTCCTGTCCCACATCTGGAGATGACAATTGGAAGCCACCAAAAAACCATCGATGCTAAGAGATATTGGTAAGCGGCCATGGGATTTAGATGGAATACCCATTACTACCTACCACTCACATAATAACAATCAGAACCCCCAACCACAAGGATCGCACCCCCAACAGCAAAGTTCAAATGGTGAATACCATTGAAGACCCTACCACAGACAGTTGGCAAACAGAGCACAGCCTTATGACTACTGTAACCTCTCCCATGACAACTGTTGACCACTAGCATGTATGTTCGAATATGACATCCTGCCTCTTCCATCCCCGCCTCTTCCATCATGATTGCACAGACGAATTCCACACGAGAAGTTATCGTCCCAGACATTGGAGCAGGTAATTATATAAAAAAATAGAATTTTTTTGTATATATAAAATATAGAATGTTTGAATGTCTATTCCAAGTAAAATATGTGAAATTGAGTTTATGCTCTCAGATAGAAATAT
>NC_090750.1:51481286-51483786 GCF_036898095.1 Palaemon carinicauda | reverse complement strand
TCCATGTGTAGATAAATATCAATTTTTAAAAAAGAAACGTAAAAATCAACATTTATGATTTAAATTGCACAATAAAAAAAAAATAATTGAATATACCATATACGAATATAATTTGGCCTTCTTTTCAAAGCAAAATTTCAATTGTAGGTTGCTTCTCAAATACATGGTTCAAATATAAATTTTCATACATTTTTCCAAAGTTTTTTTGTTCTATATTAATACTTAAGGTTTTATTCTATCTAGGTATTTTCAGGCTATTTCCTTCTTTTGATATCTTCATCTTCTTCATCTTTACCGTTTCCAATAATCATTGCTAATCGGCTCCCCTACTCCATCTTTCTATCAAAATTACCATTTTAAGAACCTTTGCTCGAATATAAAGCTCTTTTTCATTACATCATTTGCGTAATGAGTTCATGTTGAATAGACTATTCACTTCTGATGAATAATTTTCTAAATAGTCCATCTTCGTAATATTTCAACGTTTTTATTTGACTGGTCTTTTTAATTCTTTGCCTGATAAATATTTCTTCTAAGATACAATAAATTAAATGTGTCTGATACTCCTCTGCTATATTCATCTCACCAGCAATGTCCGTTAAGAATATTATATCTCTTAAACCACTCTTCCACCTACGCACAGATGTCGCGGATGGCTGCAGATAGAGTAAACGTGACTATCTGCGAGGAATCCATACCATATGCTTCCTATGTCCATGGAAGGCCTTGTGTATATCTACCACACCCGCTGACATCCGCCATCAATTTGTGCGGATGATAAAATTCTGTGTTATATGTTCTTTCTCACAAAACCATGAGTAGTGTATCCAAGGTTCCATACTCTTTCCGCCTATGGACAATAATATGTAGTAAGTACAGAGATAGTATGGAAGTACATGCATAGATACTACAGAGGTGGAAGTGGAAGTATATTTGGCAGCTAGAAAAATTCAGATACTAGCTGAGACAATACAGATGTCAGCAGAGCCAGCTCATACAGTATGGAGAGATTACAGATTGAGAGCTGGTATATAAATATGAACAAACATGATTTAGAAAATGTAGAAGTTGTACTGACCAAATTTTCATTTTAAGACATGTCGTACAACAATATGTAGAATATAGAAATACATTTTTGATAGCCTTTGCGGACTATGAATAAGCCTTTGATAGTGTGCACCAGATAATTTTGTGGAGAGTCCGGCGGTATTATGGAGTTCCTCTTAAATATCTAAATTTGATCAAGTCTGTTCATGCGCATAGCAAGTGCTAAGTTAACTTTAGTGGAGATCTATCAAATTAATTTCTAGTGAACAGTGAAGTACTACGAGGGAATGTGTTGTCACCACATGTGTTATCCTCCTCATAGATATTGTAATGCAAAAAATAGTTAGGAATGGTGGAGAAGGATTGAACTGTATTGGTAACAGGAAATTAGCTGACCTAAAGTATTCTGATGATGCTATCCTTATTAGCTGAACACCACAAGATTTGCAAAGCTTGCTTACGAGAATGCATTAAATATTACATGCGGTTGGGCTCAAAATAAATAGAAGAAAGACAAAGAGGATGAGAATGGAATATGCAATGAAAGATGAAATGTCATTGGGAGGAGAATGGATTATTGAGGGAGAATCCTTTAAATATTTAGGAACTATAATACGGGATTTTTAGAATTTGAGTTTAATGGAAGTTTAAAAAAGAAATCAAATCAGATAATGTTAAGTTAAGTAAAACCTTGAACTCAAATCACCTGAAATTATATACAAAAATCAGACTAAATATCATTTCAGTGAGATCAGTGATACTATACGAGCAAGAGGCGTGGTATGGCAATGAAACAATATCCAACATATTTTGTAGATTAGAGAACTAAGCCCTCAGAGGTTTATTGGCATTTAAATGTCAGGAGAGTATTAGAAATGAAACTATAAGAGAGATTACTTGAGTTTCATATGTGAATGTGGTCATGGTAAGGGGTAGTTGGAGATGGTTTGGGCATGCTCTTCGCACTCTCCAAGAGAGATTAGTTCGCCAAACTTTCAACTGGGCTGCACAAGGCACTAGGAGAGTTGGAAGAACCAGGGCTACATGGTTGAGGAGTATGAAGCATAAAATAGGAGACGATGAATGGAGATGCATTGATTCAAGAACTCAAGATAGAAACGACCGGCGATATCTGACCGAGGCCCTTTGCGTCAATAGGCATAGTAGGAGATGATGATGATGATATAAAGTGCGGCTGTTCATTATCCTATGTCATGTTGGCCTGTTGGTAACATCCTTGCTTGGTGATCTCAGGACAGGGGTTTGAGTACCCCTCAAACTGGTTAGTTCCTTCGGTCGCTGCAACCTCACCATCATTATAAGCTAAGGATGAGGGATGTGGGAGGGCCAATAGGTCTACCTGCTGAGTCATCAGCAGGCTTTGCCTGGCCCTCCCTGATCCTAGCTTGAGTGGAGATGGGGCTTTGGTGCTGATCATAAGTATATAATCAGT
>NC_090750.1:51433786-51476286 GCF_036898095.1 Palaemon carinicauda | reverse complement strand
AGAAAGATATGGTCTCCTAAGATATATTTCACTGTAACATTTTGTCGTAATACGCCGTTTTATGAAAATTCAAGAACGGGAAGGGCGTCAGGTTCTAAGGAAAGAAGTCCACATTACACACTCCATGATGAACAGACATATTTTTTTCTGGAAATTAGATGCAACATCAAATGTCAACTTTAATCTTCAATACTCCCTATACTCTCTATAAAAGACGAGTGTGGGAAAGAGAAACTTTCAGAAAAAGCAAAACCTGATATCTTCAAATATTTTCTTTGAGAATGAGATTACAATATTTTTCCCATATTGTGTGTGTATATATATATATATATATATATATATATATATATATATATATATATATATATATACATATATATATATATATATATATATATATATATATATATCTTCGGTATCTGGTTATCATGTGTCTTCCTATCTCATTTATGAATTACATAAACCGGTCAGAGTGGGCTACAATACATACACACACACAAACACACACACACACACACACATATATATATATATATATATATATATATATATATATATATATATATATATGTATAATATATATATATATATATGTATAATATATATGTATATATATATGTATGTAAAATATATACATATATATATATATATATATATATATATATATACAGTATATCTATATATATACATAAATATGTATATATGTACATATATATGGATATATATATATATATATATATATATATATATATATATATATATATATATATATATATATACATATATCCATATATAACGGATTTTGAGCGAAGCGAAAAATCTATTTTTGGGTGAGATGGCCATGTCGTCCTGATGGAAGTTCCTATAGGGTAGCTTCCTAGGGTATATTACAACTACGGCGATATTCCCAGAGAATTTACCTTAAGGTACCAGAATTCTAACTCCTGGAGCGAGTATCCCTCGTGAAAGGGATATCGCGACATATCAGAGGACGTATTCTAGACACGTCACATGGCAATCTACATCCTGGACAGAGATTTCGTCTCGTAGGAGGTGATTGGCGAGATACAAATTCGGGAAAGAAAAAGGGGAGCCGCTCCCAAGGCTTCCCTATCCCCCGATTCGTATGCGTGCCTGGCGCCAATCCTGGCGCCATCTGTATTCCTTGTAGCGTACACGAGGTGCTACAGATACTGTATGTAGGGAGGGGTCCTACAGCCCTTTCTTAGAAAGGCAAGGGCGGGTCCATCAGGACGACATGGCCATCTCACCCAAAAATTGATTTTTCGCTTCGCTCAAAATCCGTTTTTTGGGCTCAAGCCATGTCGTCCTCATGGAAGTGTACCAGAGCATTACTGTATCTGTGGATTCTCAGAACGTGCCGTACTCCCCGGAGGTAATTTTTTCCCCGGTCGACTAGACCTAGAGACCTAAGATGTTACCGTTATACATCTTTTCAACTAACTATAAACTATGTTAGAGCTTCCTGCCCCCTACAGGGAAGAGTCCTACTAGACTCTGGAAAAGTCTCGAAGAGTACATATATCTATGTATGAATACCAGGCAAGCTAATATAGTGGTCTCGCCCTATATTAAGTAAAGCATAGTTTGTAAAGAACCACTGCGTCAATATGAAATATCGACCAGTTCTCCGCACAATACTTGTATTGGACAAAGGTTTTATATCCGCATAGGAGGAAAACCAATGCAACATAGCTTGCATAAAGGAACAATTCTATTAGAATTATCCCAGATAAGGTACATAGAATGAATGCTCAATTATACCAATAAATTGACACAGGTGAAGGAGACGCAAGGTTCTCAAGAACCAGATTATTGACAGGCAATAAATAGACAGGTTAACCACAATTATATATATATATACATAAGAAGAGGATAACCCAAAACTTTAAGCATAAGTATGATAGTAAACAGAGCTTGTTTGTCTGAAAGAAAAACATTAGATGCCACTTTTAAGATACCGAGGTATCAAAGTCATAAAAGCCTGTATTACAAATCAATGACATTAGCGTTAGAAACGCTCGGCACACATGTCTGCACTTATGCTAGGTTCACCTTCGGAAATGGAACAGTCTGGATGGGCAACACAGTGCCCTCACTTAGTTTGTAGTACAGTATGTAACTACACACTCACCCTGGAATTAATCGTCCCAATTAAGACCACTGTTCCTCGCAGAGTTAAACAGTAGGGTTAACACCGCGACCCACTGCTACCACAGATCTCTTTTAGTTCCTCTACTTGCTTCGCATAGTGGCGAAAGAACACTCTGGAAGACTTCCAGCCAGTGTATGAACGGAGATGTTCAAAATCCATACAATTAAAGAAATTTAAGGATGAGGCAACTTTCCTCGGATCGTGACCTGCGGGTGTATTGTCAGGATCCGCTCTGCGAATAAAATATGAGATTTTCGCTCTGAGTTGATTCAGAGATAAATTTGAGCCTGATGTTTCTCCCCTGAATAGTTGACCCCCCTTGAAGTCTGAAGTTCTATGAAGATAGACCTTTAGGCATTCTACTGGACATAGAGATGCATCTTCTTTCAGAGGGCAGATTCTCCAGGGACCCCACCTGTTGGTGGGTAACTCATTCCTGGCGAGAAACGTAGGATCCGGAAACAGGTTCAGTTCTCCCCCATCCAGGAACTGAACACGACCTGCCTCTCTCGAGAGGCTACAGTCTCACTAACCCTGGCCCCGGACGCGAGTGCAAAATAGGAAAATAACTTTTTGTGTCAAATCCTTTAACGCACACTCTTCATTGCTCAACAGAGAAGCGAAATGAAGAACTTGTCTAAAGACCATGAAATGGGCTTTGGAGGTGCTGAAGGTCTGAGCCTAGCACAGGCTTTCGGGACTTTATTAAAGATCTCGTTACCTAGGTCGACCTGGAAGGCATATAGAATGGGTCTTGTCAAAGCAGACTTACACGCTGAAATCGTGTTCGCTGCCAACCCTTGACCATGGAGGTGGAGAAGAAAGATAAGCAGAAGTCTGTCAAGATCTCTTGCGGAATCTTCGCCTTGACTAAAGGCCACCCATTTTCTCCAAGATGACTCATATTGCCTTCTAGTAGATTTGCACTTATATTCCTCAAGGAAGTCTATACTGGCTTTCGAAATCCCGAAACGCTTTCTCACCGCTAGGGAGAGAAAATCATGAGCTGCAGGGTCCGGGTTTTCTGTAATGAAGCGCAGACAGTTGACTTCTGGACTCGCTGGGTCAGAACTGGATCTGGTAGTGGTACAAACTTCAGCTACAGTTCCAATGCCAGGAGGAACCACATGCTGTTCGGCCACTTGTGGGCCACTATTGCCGCTACCCTTTGAAGGATCTCAGTTTGTTGAGGACCCTCAACAGAAGGTTGTGAGGAGGGAACAGATAAATCTTGGACCATCTGTTCCAGTCGAGGGACATTGCGTCCACTGCTTCCGCTAAGGGGTCCTCGTACGGGGCACGTACAGGGGCCACTTCTTGTTGTCTTTCGTCGCAAAGAGGTCTATCTACAGTTCTGGGACTGATTCAGAATGAAGGAGAATGATCCTGCGTCTAAGGACCATTCCGACTCTATCGGTGTGAACCTGGATAGAGCGTCCGCTGCCACATTGCGGACTCCTTGAAGGTGAACTGCCGACAGGTACCACTTCTTCTTTTCCGCCAATCGGAAGACGGCCAACATCACCTGGTTGAGAGGTGGTGACCTCGATCCTTGTCGATTCAAGTATCTCACAACTACCTCGCTGTCTATCACCACCTTATGTGGATCGAGTGACGCGGGGAGACTTTCTTTAAGGTAAGGAGCACTGCCCTAGCTTCTAGAAAGTTTTATGTGAAAGGTCTTGAATAGCCTGGACCAAGTCCCCTGGACTTTTTTCCGATGAGAGTGACCTCCCCATCCCTCCTTCGAGGCGTCTGAGTGAATCGTCACCGACGGGGGAGGTGGCTGAAGAAGAACCGACTTCTTTAGATGTCTGGCTTGGGACCAAGGCCTGAGAAGAGTACTTAGCCGAAGCGGCTGGTCTTCTCAGATCTCTTCACGCGTTTGATGCATAACTTCTCCAAACTCCGATTGCATCCTTTAGCTGTGCTCTTAGCACTGGGTCTGTCACCGAAGCAAACTGGAGAGAGCGCAGTACTCTCTCCTGCTCGTGTCTTGATATCCTTTCGGAATCTTGAAGTCTCTTGACAGAACCCGCTATCTCCTTCCTTTTCTTCGCCGGGGTGGAGAAACGGTGTGACAAAAGGTCCCAGTGGATTCCCAGCCACTGGAACTTTTGAGATGGAGAAAGTCGAGACTTTTTCTGTTGATCTTGAAGCCTAGGTACTCTAGGAACTGGATCACTTGACTGGAAGCTTGCAAGCATTTTGTCTCGGATGCTGCCCACACCAACCAGTCGTCCAGGTAGGCTACTACCTGAATTCCCTTTAGGCGTAATTGTTTGAGAGCTACGCTCGCAAGCTTCGTAAAAATCCTTGGGGCTATGTTTAGCCCGAATGGCATGGCTCCGAAGGCGTATAGTCTTCGTTGTAGCCTGAACCTAGGTAGGGGGAGAGTCGATGGCTAATTGGAATGTGCCAATAGGCGTCTAACAAGTCTATAAAGACGGAATATGCCCTCTCGGGCAGTAAGGTCCTTATGTGTTGCAGTGTTAGCATTTTGAATTTGCAATTCACTATGAACTTGTTGAGTGGCGACAAGTCCAGAATGACTCTGAGCTTTTCCGAGTCTTTCTTGGGAACACAAAACAGCCTCCCTTAGAAATTGATGGGCTTCACCCTTCGGATCACCTTTTTTCTCCAACAGTTCTTGAACGTACTCCTCCATAACGGGGGTGGAGTGTTGGAAAAAACCGAAGGCACGGGGGTGGAGTGCTGTACCAGCTCCCGCCCAGTCCATTCTTGAGTAGGCTGTGGGCCCAGGGATCGAAGGTCCACCGATCCCGAAATTTCAGAAGTCTCCCTCCTACCGGTATCACCTCACTTGGACTGCCGTCCTGAGGTCTTGCCTTCCTGACCACGACCACCCCTGAATCCCCTTCCCCTTGAGGGGCGTCTAGACGAGCCTCTGGCTGCTCCTCTAGGCTTTGCTCGAAAGGAAGTAGACTGCCCTTCGAACGCTGGGGTGAATGCCGTGGACTGTGTCGATACGGCCTGGTGTACCCACTGAAAGGTGGTCGGGGTTTGTGCCACGATCTGGGGCACTGGGGGCAATGGCAATTGCAGTTGCTGTTGCTGTCTAAGAGGCTTGGCTGGCCGAGACGGTAGCCTAGTCCTCATAGTCTTCCTCTTTGGTTGAGGACCCTCATCCGGGGAAGACTTTCTTTTGATAGCCAGGCCCCACTTCTGGAGAAGGTTTCTATTCTCCAAGGCGGCCTTATCAACAACTTCTTTGACCAAGTCGGTAGGGAAAAGGTCTTTTCCCCAAATGTTGGAGGAGATTAGTTTCTTTGGCTCGTACCTCACCGTAGCCGAGGTAAACACGAACTCCCTACAAGCTCTCCTTGCCTTGACGAAGCCATAAAGGTCCTTCGTCACTGTGGCCAGATGAGGCTTGGCCACTACCATGAACATTTCATGGACCTTGGGGTCACTTGCCATCGTCTCGAGAGTAGTCTGAAGAGACATTGAGGCAGTCAGTCTTTCTTTTGTATCGAACTCACTTCGCAAAAGAAAGTCAGACAGCTTAGGGAGGTCCTTGCCGAACTGACGTCCGGCAATATCAGCCTCCAACTTTCCCACTGAGAACGTAAGAAGGACGTCCTTCCAGTCTTTGTGGTCCATAGGCAGGGCCAGCGACAAGGGTTTACACTCCTCTAGGGAGGGGCAAGACTTGCTGGCCTCGATTGCTTTTAGTACAGCCAGAAACCCTTTCTGTAAAACGGGGAAGGCTCTAGTAGGCGAGGACACAAAGGAAGGGAGCTTCCTATTCAATGCGGATACCTTTGAGTTAGAGAAGCCCCTCTCTTTCATCGAGGATGAAAGTAGAGCTTGAGCCTTAGCATGGTCCATCACTATGACCTCCTTCGGCTCTGTCTCCTCCTTTGAAGCTGGTTCCTTCCTCAGCCGGACATAACAGTCCGGATATGATGCCTTGCTGGGCCAGAATTCCACCTCCAGGGGAACTGAGCCCAGCTTATCCGAGATGACGATCTTTCCAGTCGTCATCGGCATGTGCTCAGCATACCTCCATGGGTTAGCATCTGAGCACAAGGGAAGGTCTTTCACATTGAGCTTTTTCTGGGGCCCATGTGATTCTGCAAGGCACTGCATTCGCAGTTCCATTGCAGTCGACTTCTCCTGATTCTCCTTCTGCATTTGTTGGATCATTCCAACAATAGAAGAGAGGGCCTGTCCCAGCTCTACTGGGAGACCGGCCGATATAGAGGGGCTTGAACTTCATCCTGGGCTTCTGCCAGGAGGTCTTCCTCCTGACACCGTCCACATCAGACATCCTGTCATCTAGCTGGATGTCTTGCATCGCGACCGCGACTTCAGCATCCACCTGGATCTGAACTTAGGGGATCTCCTCTTGAGGCTGGGGAATCACTGCATCAGCTGATGCCTTAGGGAAAGGATACGCCCTCATCTTCTCACTTGGAAGATAAGGGCCAGAAGTGTTCTTTTGGAAGCCCCTTACCCAGGTACGGAGCTTCTTCCTAGCTATTTAAATGTCTCAGTAATCAGGTTAGTGCACACAGTACATACCTGAGGGTCCCAATACCGGAGATCATCCTTGGAGACAGCGTATGCTGCGTGTCTCCTACAAAACTCATGTCCGCAGAGGTTCTTGCTGCTGACATTGCAGAAAGCACTTCCCCACTTCGGAGTGTCCTTCTGTAAAGAGAAGAAATTTCCATGAGTATCAAGTGAACTATGTATCACTGGATATGCATAGTATAGCATAACAATTCATAAAGGAAAGACACACACTTGTGTTTCCCTCACAACCAATTGTTGCAGCCTTCCAGATAATAAAATCAAAATGGTTTATCTCTTCTAGAGTAACCAATGCAAGGTTTCCAGAGGAAACAGGTGGAGCTCACACCTAAGCAATGATTTTAAAATCCTGGATAATAGACAGGGAAGAACTCAGATTCCTATCTGTAGGGCAACAGCAAAGGGATGTGCAAGAAAAAACAATAGTGTTAGAAGACACAGTGCTGTATCAAAACCCTTACCATAGTTTTCTTCTTACTGTATATGTTATACTGAAGAATACTAGGACAGTATAAGGGGATGTGTGCCGGCCTGCCTTTGCCGGCCGGCACACACCACAACTAGCTTTAAAGTATACTACTTAACAGCTATGGGGCGGCAGCACTCTGGTTCAAATGCCTGTGCCGGTCGGCAGCAACTGCCGGCCGGTAACAGCCAGTGTTGGCCCGGCAATGGCTGCCGGCCAGCAACTACACAAGGTAGTACCCAGCTGCCGGCCACACTCTTGGTGACCGGCAGACAAGGGCTGACATAAGCCGGCCGGCAAAGGTACAAGACCAATGCCAGCTGGCAGCAAAAGAACCAGAAGACTACACCTGCCCGGCTGCCGCGGGACAGGTACAGCACTAGAAGAGAAAAAGAAAAATAGAATGGATGCCGGGATAAGAGTGTACACAACCTCCAAGCCCGGCAACCGAAAGAGTGCATATAAGGAAGGGGAGAAACTAATTCAGGCTTCCTTGATCAATTCCGTCCGGCTCTGCCGGCAGGCATGGATGAGGGACAAAGAGAGGTCCGGGCAGCACTCGAAAACATAAGACCCTTGCCGGCCAGCAGCTCTGCCGGCCGGCAAGGGGCTGAGTCAATTCCACATCCTAACCTATACTAGGTCCAGAAGTAGAACGACGTACAGTACAGTAAGACCCCTGCCGGCCGGCAAGGGGCTGAGTCAATTCCACATCCTAACCTATACTAGGTCCAGATGTAGAACGACGTACAGTACAGTATGAAGAAAGAGGGGGAAGGGACAAGAGGGTCCTGCCAACCTTGCTTTAGTGACAGATTACCCGCAGCTAAGAAACTTATCTTAGCCTAAGGGAGATCTAAGGGTAAAGGCCAGCAATACTTGCCAGCTTCCAGAGCACCAAAGCAAGGAAGGCGTTGCTACTCCCAAGGGAAGAACTTATCCTCCCGCGAGAACAGCAACAGGACTAGTCTGGTAGATCACGAAAGAAGGAATCATATCCACAGAAACCTTCGGTAGTGACCTAAGGGAGCTAAGCTCCCTTTGTATGTGTTAGGTCAGCGAGGGGGACTCAGCCCCAAGCCAGACAACACAGACTCAGACTAAAAACTCTGTTGTTCTGTCCCTCTTGAACCATAACTACAGGAACAGGAAGGTACAGTAACACCCTAGTATAGTTTTATCGAAAATAAATTTCGGAAAAACCACTTAGGGATAAGCCCAAGGCTTAAACAGAGGGAAAGGGATTGCATACCTTCTCCGAAGAAAAGAAAGCAACCGGGGAGTATGATAAAGTATACTAAGGCTCCATAAGCAACTAGCCTAGGCACCAAGAGAATCGATTACCTAATTCACCAAAACTCTCTCGTATACTATCTTGGAAATATTCCACACAGTCTAAAATGTATAAAATATAGCCTAAAGCTTCAATAAAATTTTAATTACACTCGGAAAAACCATAATCATGCATGAAGTACTAGGACCAAACGACTAGGCTACATGGCCTAGCGTAGGCCAGAATGGCGAATACTTCGCCAAATAATACTAAGCACGAAAGGAAATCCTATGTAATGCTAAATAGCTAAAATTTATTAAAGCAAAACAACCAGGAATGTCGCTCTGACTAACTAACTTATACCTAGCGAGCGACAGCGTCCAAGACGCCTCTGGTAGGCTACGGCTCTTGTATCAAAGATTAATCCTATTAATCACTCAAAATTTTACCAAGAGCCTACATTTATACATAACAGACACTATACTCAACTTATCAGAGGCCGACGAAGACGAAGAAGCCATGAAAAGTCGAATAAATCCAAGATTTGCGAGAAAAACAGGAAAAAACACCGAGTTGTTAAGCTACGCAAAAAGGAATACAGATGGCGCCAGGATTGGCGCCAGGCACGCATACGAATCGGGGGATAGGGAAGCCTTGGGAGCGGCTCCCCTTTTTCTTTCCCGAATTCGTATCTCGCCAATCACCTCCTACGAGACGAAATCTCTGTCCAGGATGTAGATTGCCATGTGACGTGTCTAGAATACGTCCTCTGATATGTCGCGATATCCCTTTCACGAGGGATACTCGCTCCAGGAGTTAGAATTCTGGTACCTTAAGGTAAATTCTCTGGGAATATCGCCGTAGTTGTAATATACCCTAGGAAGCTACCCTATAGGAACTTCCATCAGGACGACATGGCTTGAGCCCAAAAATACAGTATATATATATATATATATATATATATATATATATATATATATATATATATATATATATATAAAATCATGCATATGTGTATATTGATTAGTTACTATATATAATTACACACACACACACACTCACAAACACATATTATATATATATATATATATATATATATATATATATATATATACACGTGTGTGTGATCTGTGTCTGTTTTTGTTAATGTGTGCGTGGGTGCTTATGTGCGTGCGTTTGTGTGTATAAATGTGTATATGATAATAAAGAAAGAGGTAGGTGAAGGGCTTTTTTAAAAATTGTAACTTCGATTCCATCTAGAAAGATTCGATACAAAAACTTCGAGAACTAATCAGAAAAGGTGGAAATTTAATGGATTATCATCAAACCTCAGCTCTTTTAATGAACTCACAAGAATAAAATTGGAACTTAATACCAAGTTTCTAATTAGTTTAGGGAAATGTAAAAAAGGTGAATGAAGATGCCGTTCATGGATTGAATTAATTTCTTTTAGATCTTAGACATGACGAAGTTTTTCCAAGTGTATAAAAACAATCAAAATTAGAATTTTTAAATTATTTGATTTATATTTCTATGATTCAATCTATCTTTATTTTGAATCTAAGGTAAGAGTTTAGTTATATGCATAGCAGCATTCCTAAACGGGTCTTCTGCTTTAGTAGTTGTTTATTGAAAATGAAATGTTAAGGTTAACAGAGTTTTAATATTTTTTTACATTTATTAGTTAGGCAGAGAGAGAGAGAGAGAGAGAGAGAGAGAGAGAGAGAGAGAGAGAGAGAGAGAGAGAGAGCTACACTAACATAAAAAATCACAATTACAGTAAAATTATAAAATCAGTATTTCTGGCTACCTTCGTTAATCCTTTTGTCAATTGGTTTCATACACAAGTATTCAATGTTATAAAAAAGTTCAACATAGACGCTCTATTCTAATTTTCCTAAGACGTGTACGTGAGTAGCTTTTCCAGTTGTCCAGAACGGTATAAACCTTAAGCTTTATACCTCAGTTGGGAAGATAAAACTTACTTTCAGGAAATACGAACATGTTACCTAAAGTACAGTGACGGAAATAGGAGTCTTGCTTATTGAAATATGTCGTAAACATAATTCTTAATACGTCAGGAGCAATAGCATTCATCAAGTAGACAGTATTTTACCCCTTTGGCAAACCCTCTATTTGAAAATATTTTGCACGTGTGGTTCCTCTAAAAACGTTTCTGATTGGTTGGTTTTAAGGAACTAAATATTTGTCAATACTTTATCGAGATGATAAATGTTACTGTATGATTTTCCTCTATTTCAAGTTGATTTGTGAGTAAAGAAGAATAGTGATGAAAAAATAAAACAGATGGAGCTATTGATTGCTATACTTAGGTACAATACAATTGCTAAACGATTAAGATTAAGCTTTGAATCTTTACTGAGAAGTTGCTCAGCTATATGAATCCTGCTTATTATCTATTAAATAATTCACGAATAACAAAAGGAAGATGATTTATTATGCAACTTCTTTGTGAGCCACATATGCTCAAGAAAGTTGGAAGAGTAAAATAGAGAAATAATAAAACTCACTCCGTTGAATTCTGGAAAACTTTAAACTATAACAAGAAAAGGTACTACATCCTTTATAGATGTACCAAAGACCTATGAAAGTGGTGGAAGAACACTTACACACTTCACTTTTGTGCGAGCAAGCAGTTAGGTTGCAACCGATAGGCTAGGTGAACGATACTAAATTTATTTTTAACATACAGCCAGCTTATATACAAGATTTTCAATAGGATAAGGAGAAAAACACTTAAACCGGTTCTGTTAACCATGAGGTGTGGAGTGAGATACAAAATAAAAAAGAAAATACCGTTACAGTGCACAAGTGTGTGTGAAACACGTGCAGTGTATGACTTCCCCCATAATAAAGACTTACATGTGAAATGGGGTGCCGTGCTCTTGAGATAAGTACTGTAGGTGGGTCATCTTGCAGGGGATATGCAGGTTTAAGGCCACGAATGTTCAGGTCCTTCAAGGGAAAAATTTTGACATCAGGTATGGCAGGGCATACAGGTTAGGGTAAGTGCCGTTCCCAAAGGGCACTAAGTCTCTTCACCTCACGAGGAAAGCCGTCAATGGATAGGTTGCAGCCGACGATACTAGTAATTTCCCTGTGGGCAAGCGATGCCTTTTGGTCAACCCAATTGTTGTTAAGAGAGCTTAAAAAGTTCTGCTACGAGGGCGGCTGGCGATGGTAAGTATTGTTCCAGGAGGTATTTTTTGAGGGTGTTGTACCTCTTTTGGGGTGGCCCCTTGCTTGCAGAGTAAATCAGAGATTTCCGGAAAACTGTCATCAAGGATTGCTGCGAGAACCTCTTCTGCTTTGGTGCTTGCTTGAGTCACGCCTTGAATTCGAAACTGGACATTAGAACGCTGGAACCAGATGAACGCTTGTCAGCTGGCAAAGGGTGGCGTGTGCCGAAGAGGCAGGTTCGGTGGGCGGCATCTTCAAACAGTAGGGAACAACAGTAAGGGGGTAGGTGGGAGTGAACGGACAATCTACTGGTCACCAATGTACTGAAGGCTGGGTGTTCGTATCACTACGGCGCCACGATTATGCAAGCAAGCAGTTAGGATGCAAATGAGACGCGAAATGGATGCAACTAACTTTATTTCAACAGACATCGAACTTATATATAAGAGTTTCAATGGATGAAGGTCACAAAATTTCAAACACATTAATTCATGATAAGACAGGCTTAAACCAGTTCTGATAACAATGAGGTGTAGAGTGAAATATGCAATAAAAAAAAATACCGTTATAGTGTACAAGGTCTCAGAATTTATTCCTGCTGTATACTCTCCATCCTATGTAGATATAGAATTCACCAGACTTGCTTTTTGTGTTGGACGCATTATTGACTTCTTCTTATATTTTACGTGAGTATGAGGTGTTGTCATATATGCTGGCGTACTTATGTAATAAAACAAATTAACCCGTCGCTCTTTATGAGAGTCCACTAATACTAAGGTACAACACTTTTGCTCACGGATATGTCTTTTTGGGCACTTCGTTATGTCTAAACTATAATATTCATGTGGTTCTGGTGAGGTGCCTTACGTCGAGAAATGAAAGTCCTCATAATGCGAGTAGATATCTTCGCAAAGCTTGGAAATTTAAAAAAAAATGCGTCCTTGCAGGCGTTGGCTTGACTAAGGGTATAGGTACAAATCCTTGCCCAGCCAGAAGAATTTAACACAAACGAATTTCCAGTAGATACACTAAGATGAAATTCAAAAGTAAATGCCATTTTGGTTGATATTTATTGGACATTGATCTTGATCACGAGAGTTAGTGGGAAATGTTCCTCATAAATAACCAATTACTGCAAATTCCCTAAAGAGCTATCATGGTAGAGATGGGTTTGATTTCAAGTCCAAGAGCAAATTCCTAAATTTGACAGGCATATATATATATATATATATATATATATATATATATATATATATATATATACCTTGTGTCCTAAAATAATGTATACACTCTTTGACTTTGAATAGCTAATAAACTTATTTTTCTATTTCAGATTTGATTTTAGAGTAAGAATGGCGGATACTGGCTTTACGTGCGAGCAAAATAAAATTTGTTCTGAAAACATTCTGGAACTGTGAAAATAAAGCTGAAATGCAAAGACGATTTACGAGTGAGTTCCACAGAGATGCCCCAACACGCGTCACCATTTCACGAAGCGTAGATAACTTTGAGAATCATGGGACCATCCAGTGCATGAGAAAAGGACATTCAGGACGAAACAGAACATCGACAAGCCCAACTAAAGAGCAAGATGTTATTGCTAATGTTCAGAATTCCCCATGAAAATCTGTTCGTCAACTGTCACGTGAAACAGGTATCCCAAAATAAAGCGTCCATCCCATTTTGAAGCATGCACAGCAGAAAACCTAAAACAATTGACGAACTTAGAGAGACAATTCAAGAAGAATGTGCTCAGATACCGAGAGAAATGGTACTAACAGTTTGTAGTTCCATATTTTCATGGTGCGAAAAGTGTATAGAGCAGAATGGCAAATAGTTTGAACACTATGTGAGCTGATTTTTTTTTTAACAGTGGACTTGAACTTATATCTATCTTAATATCTCAATTGGTTAGGTCATCATTGCAGGAATAATTTCGTCGGGGCATAGGTTCAAATTCTTGCCCAGCCAGAAGCGATTATGATAAATGAATATTCAGTGGATATAAATCACCAAAGGTAGAATTCGATATTAAATGCCTATATATATATATATATATATATATATATATATATATATATATATGTATATATATATATATATATATATATATATATATACACATACATACATACATACATACATGCCCATATATATACATATATATACATATATGTGTATATATACCTATATATAGATATATGTATATATATACAGTATATATATATATATATATATATATATATATATATACAGTATATATATACATAGATATATGTGTATACATATATATATATATATATATATATATACGTTTGTATATATATATATAAATACATATGTTTGTATATGCTTACATTTTTATTCAGCACTCTATAATAAATAACGCTATAAAAGGTAAAACTGCCAATGGAAATATAAATAAATTTCAAACACACACACACGCACACAAATATATATATATATATATATATATATATATATATATATATATATATATATATACATATATATATTTATGTATATATATATATATATATATATATATATATATATATATATATATGTATACACATATATATGTATATATATATATATATATATATATATATATATATATATATATATATATAAGCATATATATATATATATATATATATATATATATATATATATATATATATATATATATATATGCCCATTCATAATTTTACAGTTTACCATGCAAAAATACGAAGAGTCCCTTTTCATACGGCATATGAAATATCAACATTGCAATGATTTACACCTGCAAAAACACATGTTCGAGAAATTATTCAAGCATTCCTAAATATAGGCCAAACCACAAGCGTCGATGGTCTCCGGAGGGTGCATATCTACGCTTACATTTTTCATAAATAACAGTATAATAAATAACGCAATGGAAATGCCAATGAAAAGTTGAATAAATTCCCCGAACATATCATTGATAAAATCAATAGAGGGTTCCAGGCAAAAATTCAGCATTTGTTGCTGAAAACACGAAAAATATTTATCTTCTATGTGCAAGTAAATTTTATGAAAACGTTTCTTGCCATATTTATATATTTGGCCAAAAATATCCTTACAGATGCTGTATGAAACATGAATATTAGAAGTAGTAGCTTAGCTAGGAAACCAACCTGTTGAGATACTACCGCTTGAGAGTTATTGGGTCCTTTGTCTGACCAAACAGTACTACACTGGATCCATCTCTCTGGTTACGGCTCATTTTATCTTTGCCTATTCATTCACTGGATAGTGTGGCCTATTCCGTCCACATTCTCCTCTGTTCTTATACACCTAACAACACTGATATTACTAAACAATTCTTCTTCACACAAGTGGTTAACTACTGCTCTACAATTGTTCAGTGACTACTCTCCTTTTGATAAGGGTAGAAGAGACTCTTTCGCTATGGTAAGCAGCTCTTCTAAGAGAAGGACACTCCAAAATCAAAACATTGTTCCCTGGCATTGGAGAGTGCCATAGCCTCTGTGTCATGGTATTCCACTCTCTTGGGTTAGAGTTCTCTTGCTTACGGGTACACTCGAGTACACTTTTCTATCTTATTTATCTTCCTCTTTTTTTTTATATGAAAGATTTATTTCAATGTTGTTACTGTTCTTGAAATACTTTATATTGTTCATTACTTCTCTTTTAGTTTATTTCCTTATTTCCTTTCCTCGCTGAGCTATTTTCCTTGTTGGAGCCCTTGGGCTAATAGCATCTTGCTTTTCCAACTATGGTTGTAGCTTGGCAAGTAATAATAATAATAATAATAATAATAATAATAATAATAATAATAATAATAATAAACAGGACGAAAAATACAAGAATTTAAATGAAATATATAAAATAATGATGAGGGTGGAAAGAAGGAACGACATGGGAGGTCTTCACTTGATATGGGATTGGGGGATTTTATTTCCGGAGAGTAAACTACCTCAGTTTACGAACTGTTGAAGGTTCCTGGAAATCCACTGAAAAGCTTTTACGATTTTGAGCATACCATATCTACTTTTCTTGAGGTATTATTATTATCATTATTTTACTATGATTTATGGGTGTCGGTAAAATTTAAACACTGACCTCGAAATGGCCAAACTATCAACGTATATCAAGTTATTGTTTATAGCATTATATCAAGGAATGATTTAAATTTTCATCGTATGATCAGAATATAATTGTAAAGTAATGTGGAAAATATATAACAAACATAAAATATCTCTTTTTTATTTTCTTAGAAATATAATAATTATCTTTAGGATTATTTCTTATATTGAAATTGTGTAGAACTAACCTTTTAAGAATAAGATATGCAAGAACACTTCCTGTCCACTCTTATCAAGACGTAAAAAAAGTTTATCATGGTTGTTCTTGACACTTGTAAACAAGGCGAATGTTTGCTACCTACTGAACATTTGCTTAACCAATCTTACGTATGAGTTATTGCAATGTTTTCTGTACACATTTTACACTAGGTCTAACACCTGGCCTTACTCAGAAACAATTCCATTTTTCTTGGATGATGCAGGGACTTCTAAGGTATAATTGATGCTCCTTACCCATACACTGGTATAAACATAAATATACGCAGGATTTTGTTTTTTTCTCTCTCTCTCTCTCTCTCTCTCTCTCTCTCTCTCTCTCTCTCTCTCTCTCTCTCTCTCTCTCTCTCTGTATATGTATATATATATATATATATGTGTGTGTGTGTGTGTGTGTGTGTGTGTGTGTGTGCTTTACTGTCACAAGGAACACGTGACTTCTTATACGCTAAAGCCAGTAGGAAATAATAAAATAGCTTTAGTACCCAGAGAATTCATGCATTTTAATACACTTCTTCAAAGTAAAATAAACAGTGCAATACAGTCGAAGGACTCCAATAAGTGAAATCGGATTAAAAAAAAAAAATATTATAGAAAAAACTTGTCAGACCACTAGCATTTTCAAACAATCAAACAACCCACAGCCAAAATTTGTACCTAAACGTGAAGTGGTCCTAAACAAAAAAACAGGTAAATAATAATAACATAATTCTGAATTATTCAACAATATTGATCATAATGAAATTTTCCAATTTATATAGAGCAGCACTAATATTAAAAACACAATCAGATTTTATCTCTATTATATCAGATTCTATAATATTTTTCTTTACGACATCTCTACAACAGAGTAGCTCTTTATTATACTTCCAGTTTATCAAATGATTTTATTCATTCATGTGAACCAAAATCACGTTGGGCATAATAACAACTCGAACGCAATATTCATATTGATTTAATCTTGTTGCCAGAATTTTACCACTTTACCTAATATATTTCATATGGCAACCAATACATGGAATTTCATATATGCAGCCTACACTATTACATGAGAGTTCTTTATCAAAATAGATTTTACCGTAGACGAATTTCTAAAACCAACATTAACCTTAGAACATCTTAGAATTTTGGGCAAACGGTGAAAACTATCTTTATGAGGTAATGCTACACCAACTAAGATTTTTTGATATTTAGACTAAAAGCAGTATCATATATTATTAAAAACTAATCATCTAAAAATTATGGGCAACAAACTCTAACAGCTTTCAAAACATCGAGGAAAAAACAGAGAGTGTTACTTTAATATGGTGGTTAGAATAGAAGTGAATGTAAGAATATAAATTAGTGGGTTTTCTAAAAACACTAAACTTAAATCTATTATTATGTCTATGAACATTACACGTAAAAAGGATAGAACAGAATTTCTTTCTTCCATAATTTTAAAATTAATAGAAGGATGTAATGAGTTCAGCCTAGGTAAAAGAAAAAGAAAAGAAAAAGAAAAATAGACACCTCTTCATTTAAAGGCCATATACAAAATATGTCATTAACATTTCGAAACCATAAAACTCTTCCAGGCAAAATATTCGCTAAAAGCTTCTCAAAAGATTACACATATGTTTAACTTGAAAGCGGGGATGAAAGGTTACCCATTGCCATTCCAAATCTTTGCCCATAAAATTCCCAAAATTTATAATAGTTGATGCACAGTTTGATTGATTCTAACATAGTATTACATGGAATTCATAATTAAGTAACTCGTCGATGAAAAAATCTAGTAATTCATCAACTAGAACTTAGGTAAAAGAGACTCTACGTAATTATTTGAATGAACACACACATGCACGCAGACACAGACACACCCACACCCACACCCACCCACACACACACACACACACACACACACACACATATATATATATATATATATATATATATATATATATATATATATATATATATATATATATATAGACTGACTCTCTATGACAAATGTAAGTCATTTTCTTATCCAGACTTTACTTTTCCCATTAGTATTCGAAATCTTGCGTAATATGACAGGAAAATATTTGCCGACTTGCTCGGTTGAGTTACCAAGACTCAAAACTTTGCAATTTATTCATTCTGACAACTTTCCACTATGTCTTGATCTTGATTTTCGAAAGCGACGTTCGCTTTGTTATTTAATAGGAAACAATGTAGCTATGTTCTTTTATGATACGTTTATATTAAAACTCACAAAAATTAAAACTGTTACTCAGAATGAGTACTTGGTAAAGTATAGCAACTGAAAGTTAGTTGATTTTATATTTTCTGAAGTCAATATCCTTTACATGTATATAAATGCAGACAAAAATAAACAACCCCATCATCATTATCATCATCATCATCATCAGCCGTTACTTGTCCACTGTAAAACAAAGGCCTCGCGCATGTCGTTCTACTGGCGTCTTTTTATGGTCTATCTGTGCTAGTCCACACCCGTAAACTTTCTTAGCTCGTCAATCCATTGTCTTCTCTTCCTTCCTCTGCTACTTTTCAAATCTTTAGAGACCCATTCTGTTATTCTTAATGTCCATCTATTGACTGGCATTCTTATTATATGAATAGTCCATGTCCATTTACTTTTCATACATGTTGCTAAATTATCCTCTACTTTAGTTTGTTCTCTTAATCATGTTGCTCTGCTTCTGTTTGTGTTATTCCCATCATCACTCTTTCCATAGCTCTTTCAGTTGTAACTAGCTTGTTTTCTAAGGCCTTGGTAAGGCACCAAGTTTTTTATGCATGTGTTATTACTGGTAGGACCATCTTATGAAATATTTTTCTACATAGAGAAAATGGGATTTAACTTTTCAAAGTTTCTCTCTCTCTCTCTCTCTCTTTCTCTCTCTCTCTCTCTCTCTCTCTCTCTCTCTCTCTCTCTCTCTCTCTCTCTCTCTCTCTCTCTCTCTCTCTCTCTCTCTCTCTCTTTTCAAATGATCTCTATTCCATACCTATCATTCTTTTAATTTTGGTCTGCTCTCTCGGGAAAACACTTTATTCTGTCCTAAGTGCGAATATTCATTAACAATCTCTAGAGGTTCGTCCATAACTGTTATTTGTTGTCTTTCTGTATTTTCATTGAATATTAGCTTAGTTTTACTCATAATAATTTTTATATTCAAATGAGCCATATACTTGGAATATAAAAAAAGCACGTCTAAATGTGGAAAAATTATCGTTAATTGAATGCCAAGTGCATACATTCAAAAGCTGCGATGGTGGAGATGAGTAGATTTTAATTGTAAGTACAAAAAACTTGAACTTGACAGGTATCAGTACAGCAGTATTGTCATTGACTTTTATCTTTCTTCATGGCTAAATGGCTCTATATTGGCCTTGGTATTGCCACTGTCATTCCAGATTTCTGGGCCAGGGTTCGATTTACCGACTGGCCAGAAGCTATTGTCTTTGAGTGGTTCCGACTTGGGACTCTGATCCCGAGGTCGATAAGAAGATCCAGACATTACGGTATTAAAATAAATGGCTTATTGGAATGCATATATATATATATATATATATATATCTTTATCTATATATATTTATCTATATATATATGTACATATATATATATATATATATATATCTTTATCTATATATATATATATATATATATATATATATATATATATATATATATATATATATATATATATCATATATATCTATATATATATATATATATATATTATATGTTTATACATATATATATATATATATACATATATATATATATATATATATACATATACATATACGTGTGTGTGTGTGTGTGTGGGTGTGTGTGTTTGTGTGTTTGGGTGTGCGAGTGGGATTGTGTGTATTAATATGCCAGTGGAATTACCTTTTTCTCAAGTTGTCATTTTCCTTCATAAACGTTTGAGAATGTTCCGCTTTCAAAACAACCACATAACTTTCTGTGCTATATAGAAAAAGTCAATTCGTTAGAATGGAAATTTTACAGGCGTTTAAAACAGTGTATTTTTCTAACATTTATTTAATCATTTTGAGATTAAGAAGAACCAAATCTTTTTCCATTTCTTTTCAGTTCATTATCAAATTCTTGCATATATCGTTTCTGTAAGACTGCAGACCATCAGAGCCAAAGCCAGAAACAGAAAGAGGAGACTGTATCAAAGGCGTTTCGGAATTACCACCTGAAGGGACGTCATTTCTGTATTCATAAATGTCACCTGAATAGGGTACATTCCTGAATTCGTTTTGCTACCTAAAGAAATGCAATTACAGTATTCGGAATCGCCACCTGAAGGGAGGCCCGTTCTGTATTTGGAATTGCCAACAGAAGGGAGAACCTTTTTGGTATTCAGAAATGCAACCTGGAATGAGACCCTTTCAGCATTTGGAATTGCCAACTGAAGGGAGACCATCTATGTATTCGGAATTGCTATTGTTATTATTAATATTACTAGCCAAGCTATAACCCTAGTTGGAAAAGCAAGATGCTCCCTGAAGGAAGATCCTCTCTGTACTCGGAATGGCCAAATGAAGGGAGGCCCATTCTGTATTTGGATTTATGAACTGAAGGGAGGCCCTTTCTGTAATTGGAATTCTTGCCTAAAGGGAGGCTCTTTTTGTATTCGGAATTGCTACCAAAATAGAGACTCCTTTTGCATTCAGAATTGCTACCCAAAAGGAGACCTTTTCTGTATTTGGAATTGCCACCGGGAAACCCTTTCGGATTCGAAATATCCAACAGAATAGAGACCCTTTTTGTATTCAGAATTGTAACCCAAAATGACATCTTTTCTGTATTCAGAATTGCAACCTGAAGGCACGCAATTTCTGTATTCAGGTTTTCTATTTGAAAGGAGTTCCTTGCTGTAATTAGAATTGCCCCCTGAAGGCCTTTTCGGTTATCAGAATTTCCACCTAAAGGGAGGTCGTTTCCTGCTACCACCTAAACGGAGGCCAATGTTTAATTGGAGTTATACCAGAAGGGAGAACCTTTCTGTATTTGGGATTGTCACCTGTAGGAAGACATTTTCTGTATTTGGAATAACTACCCAAATAGAATCCCTTATTGTATTCGGAATTGCCACTTGATGGGAGGCCTTTTTTGTATTCGGAATTGCCACCTGAAGGAAGGCCCTTTTTGTATTTCGAATTGCCTTCTGAAGGAAGGCTCTTTCTGTAATCAGGATTGCCACCTTATGGGAGGCCCTTTATGTATTCGGAATTGCCACCTATAGGGAGATTATTCCTGCATTTGGAAAAGCAACCTCAAGGGAGGCTCTTTCTTTATTCGGAATTGCCACCTAAAGGAGGGCCCTTTTTTTATTTCGAATTGCCTTCTGAAGGAAGGCCCTTTTTGTATTTCGAATTGCCTTCTGAAGTAAGGCCCTTTCTGTAATCAGAATTGCCAACTGAAGGGGCACACATTTCTTACTTAGAATTGCTAAATGAAGGGAGTCCATAACTGTTTTGGGAGTTATCACCTGAACAAGGCCCTTGCTGTATTCAAAGTTGCCGCCTGAAGGAAGGTCTTCTCCGAATAAGGAATTGGCACCTTAAGGGAGGCCCTTTCTGCATTCAAAGTTGCCAACTGAAGGGAGACCCTTTCTGTTTTCAGAATTGCAACGTAAAAGGAGGCCATTTCTGTATTCGGAACTGCTACCTAAAGAGAGGCCCTTTCGGCATTTGGCTGCCTGAAGGGAGGAACTTTTTGTATTCAAAATTGATACCCGAAATAAAGCCTAGTCTGTATTTGGAATTGCCGCATGTAAGAAGTCAATTTCTGTATTCGGAATTGCCACTCAAGGAGAGGCCATTTCTCTATTCGGAATGGCCCCCCGAAAGGATGCCCTTCTTGTATTTAGAATTGCCATCTGGAGTGAGGCTTTTCTGTATCCAGAATTGCCATTTGAGGGGGGCCCCTTTCTGTATTTGGAATTACTGCCTAAAGGAAGGCCCTTTCTATATTCGGAGTTGCACCAGAAGGGAAGCTATTTTGATATTTAGAATTGCATCTAAAAGAAGTCCCTTTCTGTATCTGGAGTTGCCATCCAAAGGGAGGCCCTTTCAGTATTCAGAAATTGCTACCGGAAGTGGGGCCCTTGCTGTATATGGATGTGCCCTTTCTGTTTTAAGAAATGCCACATGTAGGAAGGCGCTTTCTGTATTTGGAAACGCAACTTGAAGGGAGACTGTTTCTCTATTCAGAAATGATATGTAAATGGAGGCCCTTTTTGTATTTAGAATCGTCTCTTGAAGGGAGATCCTTTCTCTATTCAGAATTGCCACATGAAGGAGGTCCTTTCTGTATACAGAATTACCAACTGAAGGGAGACCCTTTCTGTTTTCAGAATAGCCACCTGAAGGGAGACATATCCTGTGTTCAAAATTGCCAAATGAAGGGAGTAATTTTTTTTTTTAAATTGCCACCTACTCTATATGTATTAGGAGTTGCTGCGTGAAGGGAGACCTCTTCTTTATTCGAAGTTGGTACCTGAAGAGGGGCCGTTTCTTTACGTTGTGGTTGCCATCTGAAGTGAGGACTTCTCTGAATTCGGAATTGCCCAGTGAAGCTTTCTGCATTTGGAATTAACACCTGAAGAGTGACCCTATGTGCATTAGGGGATGCTGCCTGAAGGGAGATCCTTTCTGTATTTGGAGTTGGCACCTGATGAGTAGCTGTTTCTGTACTTTGGGGTTGCCACCTGAAGGAAGGCATTTTCTGAATTTGGAATTTTCCCCTGAAGGGAGACCTTTCCTGTATTTGGAATTACCACATGGTGAGACACCCTATGTGTATTAGGAGTTGCTGCCTGGAGGGAAAACATTTCTGTATTCGGAGTTGGCACCTGAAGGGTGGCCCTTTGTGTATTTGGGGTTGCCACCTGAAGGGAGACCTTTCCTTTTTTCGTAATTGCCACCTGAAGGGATACCGTTTTTGTATTTTGAGTTGACACCTGAATGAGGATCCTTTCAAAGTTGCCACCTGATTAGAGACCCTTTTCTGTATTTGGAATTGCCACTTTAAAGGAGACTCTTTCATTATTATCTAGCATTGCCACAAGAAGGAAGCCCTCTATGAATTTGGAATTGCTACGTGAAGGTAGGCGTTTTCTGTATTTAGAATTGCCACCTGAAGTGACGCCCTTTCACTATTTCGAATTGCGATCTGAAGAGAGGCCCTTTCTGTATTAGGAATTGCCAATTGAAGAGAGGCCCATTTTGTATTCGGTATTGCCACCTGAAGGAGGACCCTTTCTGTATTCGGAGGTGCCACCTGAAGGGAGACCAATCTGTATTCGGTATTAACTCTTGAAGTGAGATCCTTCCTCTCATACATATGAATACCTTATCAAAGGGAGGCAAATACGTCACGCCCCCTGCGACTCCTTGCTTCTCGTGGATGTCTTTGACAAGAGAATGGATATTTTGATTGGTTATCCATAACGAAATAATAGATTTTCTAAAATATATTTTCAATGAACATCATATCGCGATAACGATTTACTCCAACGATCAATATGCGATATTTGTACTCTACCTAGTTTTGGTTGTCAAACTTGTGAAATACACAATATTAAATTCTGTATATTTATGGTAATCTATCAACCTACTTATTCCTTATACTAATGTATAATCAGAAAAGTAATAACTCTTAAGGTCTATGCAAAGACAAAGCGGAGATTGCTTATAATACAATGTTTGGAACTAAGTAGAATAAACAGTAATATATATGGCAAGATTTTTAACGGGAATATAAAAAAAGACAGAAAATATGTGTGGAGGGAGCAGTATGAGGGCTTGCATGTACATACTGCCAGACCAACAAGAGAATGGAGTGGTAATTTCTTAGTTGAAAGTAAACATGATTTTCGTACTCATTAATGCTATACCTGCTTTGGATGGCGTAAAGAGTTACCGGAGAAAAAATTAACTTCAGTGCACAGTATGGCTTCAGTCACTAGATCATCAATATTTCTTAACCGTTTCATTGAATTTATACTTCATTATTTGACTCTGCTGTTACAGTTATTTAAATTATTTATGGTTTAAGTATGGTCTTTGTGATAATCATAACTTGACGATAAATATCCACAAAATCGGTGTGTAGCCAATCAGAGGTTAGCAATGGATTTTGATGAGGATATGCAAAGAAATAATCTCTGGGTTCCTTGTCTTTTTAGTTTTTTAAATATGCCTAATGCTCGAGAAGCATTTCGCAGGGAAGATAACACGAGATATAATCTAATTTTCCTCTAAATAACATATCTCACAGAAAAGGCCATTAATCATACCTCTTCTAAACAGTGAGAGAGAGAGAGAGAGAGAGAGAGAGAGAGAGAGAGAGAGAGAGAGAGAGAGAGAGAGAGAGCTGGGTTGATTGTTGTGGGGGGACGGTCAAAATCATACCAATAAAGATTATATTTGACATACTTATCTCGTCACCTTTCATATTGAGAAACTTCAATTATGTCCTATATTTTCACTTTGTAAAACAAAATAAATCGACACTCTTCAGGTTTCTGTTTTGTTGCATAGTATGTAAGTCGGTCGCCGAAAAAGCTACATTTTTAATGATAAAAGTGATAAGGGAAGGTTTCTAACGTACTCAAACAGATTCAGCGTTGTATGTGAATTTTGTTTGAGTAGAATTCTAAAATATCCTTCACTGAATATCTTTATACTGATGAAATTCACAAAAATATGAAGTGCCCAGAGATTGGGAGTAATGTCATAAAAATCACCATATGAAAAAAAAAGATATGCAACATTCAAAATTATAATTGATCCTCGAAGTTTTAATAATATATATTTTGATTAAAATGTTACATTTCACTGACCTTCATCATAAATGAAGGTTTTGTTTATATGCCTCTGGTGGGCTAAAAGCAACTTAGCTAAAATTGGTGAGAAACAAGAAATTTCAAACCATTTGCATGCCAAAGGGGATTGAAAACCCCATCTTTTCAGACACAGGATGGTGCAGGATGGGGCAAATGAAATAGTCGGGGAAGATTTTACTATTGGAAGGGGAGTTACGTTTTTATATTATTATTATTATTATTATTATTATTATTATTATTATTATTATTATTATTATTATTATTATTATTATTATTATAGCGTAAACGAACAGTAGGCTACTGTTTATAAAAAAAGATGTTATCAATGAAACATCAATGTGCTAGAATATAGCACAAACATTTTCAGCTGTGACCAAGTTTTTATTATGACATCATTTCTTCGATCCATTCAGAAATATATTGTAAAATGAGCAGAAATATCCAAGAATACAAGGATAAAATCTGAAACGCTACAACCATGTTAAAAAGGTATTCTTATCAGAATTATAAACAAACACATATACAAACACACACACATGCACACACACAGACACACACACACATATCACACACACACACACACACATATATATATATATATATATATATATATTTATATATATATATATATATATATATATATATATATATATATATATATATCATGTGTGCAATTGGGCTTACATCATTGGTGGGCTTGCTTTTTTGTTGTTATCCTGGATCAGTTTGGCTTGCAGAAAGATAGAGCAACAAGCATTTAAATGCCAGCATCCAGGGGATTTCTTTCTCTTAACTTTATCTATGTTAAAGTCTCACACATATACGTGGTTATAAAATGTAGCGAGAAAATTACGTTTTCTTTACTCAAGTTGGGGAAGTCCTTGGAAAGGCTTTGCCAAAAAGAAGAAAATATTCATGCTTTGTGTCTCATTCTTCATAAGTTATTGCTAGTTAGCTGGATTACATCTTCTTCCTTACTGGGTGTTAAGTTGAATTCTGCAACTAAATCTGGGTTCCAAACCCCAAACGTATCTTTTACTTAGTATTTTCCTTTGAAGTGGATAGTTTTTTTTCGGGAAAATTCTACTGAAAGCTGGCTGACAGAAATTGAAGAAGCAGTTATATATCTTATTTTTATTTAATTAATAAATTATTCATCTAAATCGTTTTCCTCAACATGTTGTAAAACAGTGAGGAACTTGCAGTAAACAGGTTTGTCTGTTTTAACCCTTGCTTGCTAAATCTTTAGTGATTTCTTAAATGCCTCTATATCTTCGGTGTGTTTGAATATATCATTCTCTTTTCCTTGTAGTCTTAAATTAAGATCATTGAGCCTTAAGAAAATATGCTAAATGTGATAGCTGTGCAAGCCACTCATCCCTGATAAAAAGCTCGGCCAATGGAGACTTGTTTTCAAGAAGGAATCTGTATCTCCCTCCTTAATTCATATATCCTGGTTAGAACTCTTCCTTGGGATAGCCACCTAACTTCAGTATGTTACAATAAATGTGACTGATCAGCTCTAATTTCTCTGCAAAGTTGTTCAAACAAACGGCTATCAAATAAACTTTCTTTGATAAGATTGAGAAATTTTACAGCTTCATTTTGAAAATTCTTAAAGCTGACAGGTATTCCTTTTGCAACCAAAACTTCACAATAAATGAAGCAATTGTTCCAAGTTACATAAATTACCTGCAGCCTCTGAAAACTTGCTCACGATAACAATATTGTTTTCCAGTCATAATTGAAGCCCCTGAAGTTTCAGTTAGTTACCCAGCCATTCAAAACTCTGAAGATCTCAGACCCTCTTGTGTGTGTAAGTACGGTCAAGCAGCACAATATGTTCTCCAAGAAGTCATCTTCCCATGAATAAATGACATAAATCAGAAGTGTCTAACTATTAGGTATATCGGTACTTTATTATCGTTGCCAAAAGAATCATCAGTATTTACATCAGAGTTATATGCCATTTTACAAGCAATCAATACGATTAAAACCATTGAAGATAGGAAGAATTTTAAATTTGTCATCTATTCAGATTCTCAAAGTGCCATAGTGGCCCTTAAAAACTATACTCATAGGAACCACTTGATCCTAAGAATTAAAGACCTTATAAGTAAATTATCTTCTCAGTGTGTAAGTGTCGAGTTATGCTGGATACCGGCTCATGTTGGAGTTGTTGGTAATGAAAAGGCGGATGCTGCTGCTAAAGAAGCCATTAAATTACCACAACAAAACATTAACCTCCCAGTTGGAGATTTGATTACATTATTAAGGCATTTCATATTGGAAAAATGGCAGAATATTTGGAATAATGTGCCAGAAAATAATAAATTAAGGCAAATTAAACCGAAGGTTGCTCCTTGGGATTCCTCGGCACAAAAGAACAAGAGAACAGAAGTAATTTTAACCAGATTACGAATTGGACACTCGAGATTAACCCATGAATTTTTAATGAGTACACCTCACGGCACTGTTCCAATGTGCAGTGAGTGTGATACTTTTTTATCTATTAAACATATATTTTCGGTTTGTAAAGTTTTTCAGCGAGAGAGAGAGATATGTTTTGGTCAGAAAACTTTTTCTGACATTTTAACTGAATCAAGTAATTTTTCTGTTTCTAGAATTTTAACCTTTTTAAGGAATTCTCGTATTATTGATAAAATCTAAATTTTTACCTAAGTTTTTTACTAATTCATTTTGAACTACATAGATTTAATATATAGTTAATTATTTTTATCACTCAGATTTCATATATATATATATATATATATATATATATATATATATATATATATGTATATATATATATATATATATATATATCTACTCATCCATCTATTCACCCATATTTAGAATATTTAAAGATTATAAGTATAAAATGTATATACATATATATAATTCTTTTTTTTATTTATTTATTTTTTTTCCTTATCAATTGAATTTTTGATAATCTTATATTTCTTTATATCCCGATTTTTTTTCGGGCCAGCCCTGTGAGAGTCAAGCTTGACTCATTGGGCTGGTAAAACTCCTTCTTTTAATAATAATAATAAACTTTCATCCACCTTGAAGGCGTGAAACAAATTGAAATTACCGATTTTCTGCAATATCCCTAACCCTCTAAGGTAATTTTCTCACTTCAGTTTTTTCATCAAGCACTGTAATCACAATATCTGATGTATATGAAAGGATAAGTTTTCACCCCAAGTATATGTCCCTTTCTCTTTTTTTTACTACTCGAAGCTACTATACGAGAAGCCAATAGCAATTTATCATTATGATTGGTTTATTTATTAGGGATATACACTGATGAATTCAACTTCTTTTTTCTCTTTAAAAAAAAAAAAAAAAAACTACTGATTTTCCAAATAGTTCAACATGTTTCAATGCAAGGTACCTCTATAATTTTAAGGGCTTCATACCATCAATAAAAAGAACTTCAATAAAAATTAAAAACTGTGGCCGTGGCTCTTGTTTATCTTTATCATACGTAATAACAAGCTTAAAAAATTCCTCACTACATTGCCTTAGCCATAATTAATTTATCTTAGGAGAAGGCTCAGATGAGGGCACAGGTGTCGAAACTGCCTTGCACATATAGGTACGAGACAGAGCAAGTTTTGCATCATTGAGTTCGTCTCCTTGTCTTTCTCACTTGTACAAGAAGGCTTTGGTGTTGAGTAGCAATGACACAATTTCTAATTACAAATCAATCCATTTGATACATAACCAAGGAAGACTTTTGGACACCCGTAAATTTTAAATGTAACTAATCATGTTCTGTTTCAAATTTGAAAGTAGACATCGCAATCTCACAGCTTACCCGTTTGATATTCTCTCTCTCTCTCTCTCTCTCTCTCTCTCTCTCTCTCTCTCTCTCTCTCTCTCTCTCTCTCTCTCTCTCTCTCTCTCTCTCTCTCTCTCTCTTACAGTGATAATTATGCTTAGACTTGGATATTCGTTAGGACTTGGTGGATCCATGTAAGAATTTATACTTATCGTTTTGCCATGTACATAATCATTATTTTATATGCATTTATTTATGTAGACCTGCGTCCCAGTTGGGAGGACATGGCGAACCAGTAATCAATCGGTTGCGACCCATAGTTTGAAGAACCCTCTGGAATGTGCTTTTTACTTGGATTTGTTCGAAAAAGGTGATTTGTATCTGGTTAATCTAAAAAGGCCATGATATTTCTTTCCTCACTGTTACGATCTAGCCATGACACTCACGACTACTATGGGTTTCACAGACAGTGCCAGTGCGATTTTTTGCAATTATTCTGTAACGAACACTCGTATCAGTACGAGATTTTACTATAGTGTATTACACCCAGTAAGGAAATTTATAGGAGTATCATGAATCATTTATTGTAAATAATAAAGACTTTTGTACCTATACCAAGAGGCAAAACTCATTAGCCAAGCAAGAAAACGAACACCAGGTTGGAAGAGCTCCGCCTGCCTACAACCCCCTTCACCTCCAACCCCCATTTTCTTCCTCCCCTCTCCTTTCTTCCCTCACCTGCCCTACGTCTTTCCTTCTCTCTTTCTCTCTCTCTGAATGTTGCTTTGATTTAAACATAATTTTTTACGATTTTTTTTCTATCAATCTAATAATAATTGACACTGTTGTATAAATGTAACAGTTCAGTGGTTGTTACCCTCCAGTTAACTTATTAATATCTATTTATACACTGATTTGCTCTCTCCCTCTCTCTGCCTGTCAGTTTCTACTAATGTGGGGAGTTGTACAGAGGCTTAACCAATTTTTCCTTTTGCCCCATGCTTCTGAAATTTAAAGTGTTTGCTAAATAGCAATATATATATATATATATATATATATATATATATATATATATATATATATTGTCTTTGAGTTTGAACAATATGTAATTGTACACAATTATATCATTGCATATTTCGGTATTGGGTATGAGCATAGATGATAGGAATCCATAGGAAATGAGAAACAAAATCTTTATTTCACCTAATGCCACATATATCCCCCCCCCCACCCCCTAATTGAATTTGATTGAATATTGGTATCGACCGATGACGGGACTCGAATGTGGGTAGGGCATAACCTTCATATTTAATTTTTTTGTTTGTTTATTTTTTTGGTGTGTTTTTATTTTTATTTTTTTTTTTTAGTCTTCATCGCTTTCTAATAGCAAGTCAACTTCATCTTCAGTGTCACTGTCAAGATTAATAATGACAGGATCAATACTGTCATGCATGTTATCTGTTGAACGATAACTATCCTCAAAAGCTTGTGTTCGACGTACTGCCCCTGCCCATACATCGCGAGTGACAGAGATCCTTGCCTCCTCTAATCTGGCATGTAGGTCGGCTCGGGTGAAACGTTGGAGTGAGGAGCGCACGTAACGTTTCATGTGTCCCCACACCTGCTCGATTGCATTGAGCTCGGGATGTGCGGGCGGCAGGCGGACGATTTCATGGCCCCATTCTCGAATGGTGTTATCTACCTTGTACTTAGGCTCTGGCCTATTTTGACGGCATATGTATAGGAGTTCAGGTCTTGTAGCATGTTGCGGGAAGGATATATTTCTGCGCTGTAACCATTCAATGAGGTCAGATTTCCTGGTAGCTGTGGTGGGACAACGACTATCTTCTGTCATTATACTGTGGTATGGGGCATTGTCCATCACTAATACCGAAGGCTCCTCCAGGAGTGGCAGGAGCTGAGTTGTTAGCCAACGTAGGAATATATCGCCATTCATTTCCCCGTGGTAGTCGCCGCTGGTATTTTTAGCAGGGAAACTGAGGAAGGAACCGTAAATGAAGCCATCGGCTGTACCACCTGCGACTACCACGAAACGTTCCCCCTCACCTGGTGGCACCTGACGGCTGTAATTGGCACTGGTATTAGGCTGCGTGGTATCCACCCATTCCATGTTATGGCTCATTCTGGTTGTGAACCACGTTTCATCCAGGTACATTACCTCCCTGCCGTCTTCCCTATGTCTTTGAAGGTCCCGCAGGGAACGTATCCTTTGGCACATGATGTCAATTGACTCCTTCCTGACATACATCTTGCGCTGAGTGGTCTTATACTCGATTCCCATTTTGTGGAGTAAGCGCCATAGCTTAATCTTTGAGGTACTCTCGGGGATAATGCTTTCTTCCTTTAGGTTCTGTGACAGGGATGCGAGAGTAAAAGCCTTCTTGGCAACAAACTTTGTATGGATGTGTCGACGTATGGCTCCTACAGAGAAACTGTCAAAGATAGGCTGTGCTGGAGGCGTTGGTGGTGTGACGGGACGTGGCTTAGTACTACGATACACAATTGAATGCACCGTACTCAATTTCATCCTCAAGGCTGCTGCAACACGGTGGTAAGGCCTGTATGAAGGAAAGACTTTATATAGATATGTATTATATAAAATAAAATCTTAAACATCCATCACTTGAAAATAAATGTATCAGTATAATCAAGGCTTTAACTCTGATGAATGTCCTGTGGAAAGGGTCAATATTTATTAGTAATTCATAGAGTAACTGTAACAAGTCACCTATGCAAACTAATCTGAAGGCAGTTGTCAGCTTTCTCTTTATTAAAAAAGTTGAAGAGTTGGGTGACAAACTCATTTCTGCAACCATACGGACAGACATCTTCTGAGGTGGCCATCACTTCTTTAAGCTCTCCCTCGTAATACCAGTAAATGGCTAATGCCCTGAGTAGAAATAAGGTTGGCCAAAAGAAGGCAAGAAAACGCAGGTACGTATACAACAGCCATTTTCCTATCAGTCATAGTGTCTATCACTCAGCTACTCCAAAACCCTTCAGATAGGTGTCAATCTAATAATTATTTACATAACCAATACCATAGAGAGAGAGAGAGAGAGAGAGAGAGAGAGAGAGAGAGAGAGAGAGAGATGAGCAAACCAGTGAATAAAGCAGTCAGTCATCTGATAGGTAAAAACCGATTGAATTGTTCCATATCTACAACAATAAATATTATAATTAGATAAGATAGATAGATAGATAGATAGAGTGCTTGATATAAAAAAAAATCATACAAAATAAGTTGCAACTTGAGCTACCTTCTCAGAAAGAGAGCATGAAGGGAAGGGAAAGAACGGAGAGGGATGGATGGCGTGGAGGTGGAGAGAGATAGCTTGAAGCAGGGGGAGAGCAGGTGAGGGATGAAAGGAGAGGGAGGGAGGGAGTGGAGGTAGAGGTTCTGTATATTTTTGTTCGGTTTTGTGACTTGATGATTGAGATTTTGCCCTTTGGCATAGGGGCAAGTGTCTTTATAATTAATAATTAACGATTCATTATACCCCTATAAATTTCTTCACTGGGTGTAATACCCTATACCTATAGCAACATCTCGTATTGATACGACTGTTCGTTACAGAATAATTGCAAAAAATCGCACTTGCACTGTCTGTGAAACCCATAGTAGGTAAGGACACTTGTTAAGGGTAAATATATTCGCCAATTTATCTCTTGATGGGAGTAAAAGCTCCGTGATTGCTTATGAACCTCTTCTGAATGTTAGGAGATAGAGATACGCCAGTAACACTTTTTGGGCCGATAGCAATACCGATACTAATAGACACTTTTTTCCAGATCAATATTTGTACCGATACCGATACTTAATTTTTTTCTAGACCGATACTGATAACAATATCACAGAAATAACCGATGCCGATACCAATACTGAAAGTATTCTATCTTATTTCTATTGATTTTTTTTTAAACTTTTTATAATTTATGTATAAAAGATTTATATTATTGTTATTGTTCTTAAAATATGTTTATTGTTCATTACTTCTATCTTAGTTTATTTATTTCGTTGTTTCCTATCCTCACTGAGCTATTTTTTCTGTTGGAGCCCTTGAGCTTCTAGCATCCTGCTTTTCCAAATAGGGCTGTAAGTTAGCGAGTAATAATAATAATAATAATAATAATAATAATAATAATAATAATAATAGCATTGTGTATCTGTACATATTCATATATTACATGTTGTTAGTATGCATATGCACAGGATTGATTAAGAAATACCTGGTGGTTAGATGAACGAAATTTTCAATATTACAAGAGTTTAAAACTGAAGGTGGAAACCCTTTCCTATTTGAATAATGGTCCTCCTGTATTTCTTCTAGGTTTTGTTTTGCAATACTTATTTATTTGACGATATTTTGTCTTTCTCTTCTACCGTCTATTTTTTCTGTCACCAGTGTTATGCATCTTCAAAAGCAAGAGACTTTTACGTAAAAATAGAATGATATTCTATATGTAGTAAAATCCCTTTTATTATCATAGCATGTAGTAACACTCTTATTCATTTATTCATTTGGCACGGCATTTCTAAGGAGGTTATGGATCTGGTCTGCAACTGTACTCCATGCTAAACTTCATAAGTACATCAATGCAGGGATTCATTTGTGCGCACCTTTCCTCAACCTATGTGTCATTTGGCCCACATTCATGTCGATGTAGTAGGTCCCCTACCTACATCACAAGAACACCGTGACCTGTTTACTGTAAATGAAGGCTTCATTCATTCTTACTCTCAGGGTGTATAGCGAGATTTGGTATCCCTAACCCTTTTAATCATGACACCGGTACTTTCACCAATCAATTGTGGACATCATAAGCTAATCTCCTTGGCATTACTCTAAATCAGTCAACCACCTACATCCTTGCAGCTAACGGAATGGTTAAACGTTTTCTTTGCATATTCAAAGCAGCTTTGATGCCTCACTGCAATGATAACAACTGGTTTACTCAGCTTCCCTGGGCCTCCTTTAATTTTTTGGCAGCTTAAATTGTGTGTGGTGGGTTGTCCCTAATGGTCTTTTTCCCCTCTTAAACCTCCAACGACAATCTCCAGCGCCTACATCTCATGTGGTAAAATTTGATCCAAGACGCCAGACACACGAGTCCTCAGCGAAGCAGCATATCCCAAAAGATTTATGCACTGCAATGCATGTCTTCCTGCGCAACGACACTAGCAAGCCACCGCTGATGCCCCCTTACACAGGCTCTTTCCTAATGGTTCATCGCACCGAGAAGGCTTTCTTCATTAACATTTGTGGCAAAGAAAAATGGGTGTTCTTTGATAGCCTAATACCTATGTAATTCTTGTGAGATGACCCCACTAATGTCCGCTATTATAAAGCAGAGCCCCTTATTTCATATATATTTCAATTTTAGTGAGGAGCCACGTACTGCACACGTTTCATACACACTCATACACTGTAATTACATAACTTTATTTCTCTCTCCAGCTCTCTCCCGCAATGATAATAGAAAAACCTGTTTAATCTTATCATTAAATGTTTCAGATTGTTTGAGTTTTAGTGACAATGTTGCCCTGAAATGCTTTTATATAAGTCTGATAAGAACTAAATCTAAAAGAAAACAGATTTGATTAAGCATAGAGGAAACCACTATAAATATACATCAAATCAGGAAAAGCAGACATTAAATCTATAGGATATGGTAACATGAAATTCAAAACGAAATTAGAAAGAATTCTACTTTTTAACTTGTTAACTGTACAAAAGCATTTAAAAAAAACAACGTGAGCTCCAAAGCCTTTTTTTTTTTTTTTTTTTTTTTTTACAGTGCTGAGTTTATTCACCTGTTTTACTGATTGCCATCTGGCATGAAAGATAGAATCTATTGGGAAAAAAATATAAACTGAAGAAAATAAGGTAATGATTCTAGTCACAATGGACGTGCAAATAATTTGTTCTTTATTGATTTTTCTCTGCTGGTTGGTTGTTAGGTGCGAACAGAGATGCGGGGTTAATGGAAGTAACGTTTATACAACAGATAACGTGATTATATGCAAGCAGTTATGAGCAAGAATGTCACGAAAACAAAATAAAACATGCAATGGTAATCTTAAACTGGTTGTTCTATTTCCAGTACGGGACAGAGCGAGAGAAAAAATAATGATATTCTATTCTATGAGCAGGCATAAAACATGTGCGGTACATGACCCCTCCCCCCTTAAGAAAGTCATACACGTGAAATAGGGTACCCTGCTTTCCAGAGGTGTACTGTAAGCGGGTCATCTTGCAGGAGATATGCAGGTTTAGGGGATCATTGGAGACCCTTTGGTGTGTGATAGATCAGGAGGGAAGGGCCCATTTAAGGAGGCTTCAGCTTTGACTTGCTAGTGTCGTTGCTCAGGAAGACGTGGGTTTGGGGTATCAATCTTTCGGTATGTATTGGTTCGCTGGGGAATTGTAAGTTTGGTAGCAGAGATTAATGTTCCCATAACGTGACATAGGTGCTGGAGATTGTCATAGGAGGTTGAAGACAGAAAAAAAAATTCAGTAGGGATAAACCAATGTGTCGCCATACACCATTTACGCTGCCAAGACATCCTTAACCTCATGAGGACCCAGGAAAGCTGAGTAAGCTAGTTAGAGTCATTGCTGAAGGATATTAAAGCTGCTTTTAGGGTGTTATAAAAAAGTTCAACCAATAGTTTGCCTGCAGGGTTGTATAGGGTTATCTGATGTACGGTAACGCCCAAGAGAATTGCTAATGATATCCACAGTTGAGAGGTGAAAGTGGTACCCCTGCCAGAAGTAATATGCCCAGGGATACCAAATCCCATCATCCACCTTGGGAGTAAGGCCGATGTACATATTCTGGTAGACGTTATACCCAAAGTGCAAGAAGTACGTTCACTTCGCATGGAGAGTTGTCTGTGGCAGATTGTAAGCGAGTGATACTTATCATTTCCATGAGATCGAGCGAAGCTATTGAGAGAGCTGAAAAAGCATGGCCATACTGACAGCTGGTGATTACTGCTCCAAGAGGTATGTTTTGAGGCATCTTCTAGGTCACAAAGCCAATCAGAGATTTCTAAGAAGGTGTCCTTGAGGGTTGCTGCAAGGACATAGTTTGCTTTAATGTTTGAGTGAGTCATGCCCTTTATGCGAAACTGATCTTTGGTATGCTGGAACAAAAGGTACACCTTTCTGTCTGCGAAGGGAGGCAGTTTCCGTGTTGCAGCAGGGGTTGCATATTTAGGATCACAGGTTGGTATCGTAGTGTTGGGCGAAAGAAAAGGCGGTGAGGAGCCGATCACTCCGAGGGTAACCAATGGTAGTTGTGAGGTATGAAGAGAGAGGCAAGGTGAAAGCAAGTGACGCTTATTGAACAGATAACGAGCTTGTATGCAAGCAGTTGCGAGCAAAAATGTCACAAAAAATCAAAGAAACTAAAACGGGGGATGGCATGCTTGAACAGGTTGTTATTTTATCAGTGCGGGACAGAACGAGATATAAAAAACACAAAAACATTACAGCGTGTATGAAACACATGTGGTACACTTGTCACTAAAGGTTCATTTTAAAACTTCAGCTAAACAACCATCCATAAACTAAGGAGTCATTTGCCCAGATGCAGCTTCTCCAAGTGTTTCTATTGAAAGCATCTTCCTTCCCTCCAAAATGTTCTCTAAATCCTTATTCTTTTCAACATTTAGATTTTTTGCTTTCTTCTTGACATCCCACACTAACATACTCAACCCAAACACCTTCTTGCCCTCCTCCCAATAATCGTTACTATATGAATACCATCATCATTATCATCATCTGCCATTAGCAGTACACTGCAGAACAAAGAACATATATGTCTTTCCACTTACACGTGTTTATGGCTTTTGTATTCAAGTCCACACGAACACAATTTCTTATTTCATCAAAAATTATGATATTTTCTTTTATATAACTATTTACACGGGAAATTGTTCTTATTAAATGTGTATATGAATACTGCAATATAAAGGAATAAGTTTAATTGTATAATAACCTCGTTCCGGTATCATCACTGCCCCCCCCCCACCCCAGCCATCATTTTCATTCAATCTAATTCTTCTTATTATAAACATCAATACGTAAGGCCATCCTACCTTCGTTAAAGATCAATATAATTCTTTTAATTATTCAAGTTGACAATTACATTACGACCTCATAAGTATGATTCTATATTGCATATTTCCATTGAAAAAAGAAAAAATGGTTGATTTCGGGAATATCTTTATTTAGGTTCAAACAGACACTCATATTGGTTCATGCTTATTTTTAAGGCTATTTGTTATAATGCTTAACTCTTCATTGTAGTGTGAGTGCCAATATATATATATATATATATATATATATATATATATATATATATATATATATATATATATATAAATATATATATATATATATATATATATATTGTAAAGTGATTCACTTGTTAAACAAAAACTGCAAGCTTGGATGTTATTAACAATTAAGTAATTCACTTTACAATATATATATATATATATATATATATATATATATATATATATATATATACATATATATACATATATATATGTATATATATATGTATATATATATATATATATATATTTATATATATATATATACATATATATATATATATATATATTTGCATTTACTTATTTTTTTCAAAAACTACAAACTATGGCTATAATCTTACGATAAACGTTTATTATGATAAACAATTTATTTCTTACAAAAGATATATTTGCTATGTTATTTTCTTTATTCGTCTAATAAAACATTCAAAAACTTTTTCTTCATTCTAGTTTATGAATTATGATGAAAAAGTTTTCTTTCTAACCTATATTCAAATCGTAAAATTATCATCACTATACAGCATTGTGATTTCACCGCTAATCAAAATTTAGTTTTTAAAAATGCAATGCGATTTGTTATGCTTTTAAAATTGCTCTCAAATAATTTTTAAATTAGGCTTGAATGTTAATAATTGAATATTAATGGTAAAAGTTTTTTCGGTATAATTATATTCCAGCTCAAGATGACGTCATGTGCAATAAAGACTTCCCTGCACTTTTCCTCCCTAAGTATTGCATATTTTTTCAGACACTAATACAATACCTTATTTTTTGCAGGCACTGTATCATAAAATACACTTTTTTGCAAGTGCTGTATCATACAATACACTTTTTTTGCAGGCACTGTATCATGCAATACCCTTTTTTTTGCTGAAACTGTATCATACATTACCCTCTTTTTTGCATATACTGTATCATACAAGACCTTCTATTTTGCTGACACTGTATCATACAATACCCTCTTTCTTGCTGACACTGTATCATACAATGCCTTCTATTTTGAAGACACGGTATCAAGTATCAAGCAATACCCTCTTTTTTGCAGACACTCTATCATACAATCTCTTTTTTTGCTGAAACTGTATCATACAATACCCACTTTTTTCCAGACACTGTATCGTACAATACCCTCTTTTTTTTGCAGACACTGTATCATACAATACCCTCTCTTTTGCAGACACTGTATCAAACAATACACTCCTCTTTTACAGTCACTGTATCATAAAATACCCTCTTTTTTTGCAGTCACTGTATCATGCAATGCCCTCTTTTTTACAGATACTGTATCATACAATACCCTCTTTTTTGCTGAGACTGTATCATACAATACCCTCTCTTTTGCAGACACTGTATCAAACAATACACTCCTCTTTTACAGTCACTGTATCATACAATATCCTCTTTTTTGCGGACACTGTATCATAAAATACCCTCTTTTTTGCAGGAACTGTATCATGCAATGTCCTCTTTTTCACAGATACTGTATCATACAATACCCTCTTTTTGCTGAAACTGTATCATACAACACCTTCTTTTTCGCTGACACTGCTTCATATAATACCCTCTTTTTTGCAGACACTGTATCATACAATACACTCTCTTTGCAGACACTGTATCATACAATACACTCTCTTTGCAGACACTGTATCATACAATACCCTCTTTTTTGCAGACACGATCATACAATACCCTCTTTTTTGCAGACACTGTATCATAAAATACCCTCTTTTTTGCTGAAACTGTATCATACAATAATCTCTTTTTTTGCTGACATTGTTTCATACAATACCCTCTTTTTTCCAGACACTATCATACAATACCCTCTTTTTTCCAGACACTATCATACAATACCCTCTTTTCTGCAGGCACTGTATCAAAAAATACCCTCTTTTTTTGCATACACTATCATACAATACCCTCTTTTTTGCAGGCACTGTATCAAAAAATACCCTCTTTTTTGCAGACACTATCATACAATACCCTCTTTCTTGCAGGCACTGTATCATAAGATATCCTCTTTTTTGCAGACACTATATCATAAACTACCCTCTTTTTTGCAGGCACTCTATCATAAAATACCCTATTTTTTGCCGACACTATCATACAATACCCTCTTTTTTGCAGGCACTGTATCATAAAATACCCTCTTTTTTTGCAGACACTATCATACAATACCCTCTTTCTTGCAGGCACTGTATCATAAGATATCCTCTTTTTTGCAGACACTATATCATACACTACCCTCTTTTTTGCAGACACTATATCATACACTACCCTCTTTTTTGCAGACACCATCAAACAATACCCTCTTTTTTGCAGGCACTGTATCATAAAATACCCTCTTTTTTGCAGACACCATCAAACAATACCCTCTTTTTTGCAGGCACTGTATCATAAAATACCCTCTTTTTTGCAGACACTATCATACAATGCCCTCTTTTTTGCAAGCACTGTATCATAAAATACCCTCCTTTTTGCAGACACTATCATATAATACCCTCTTTTTTGCAGGCACTGTATCATAAGATATTCTCTTTTTGCAGACACTATATCATACACTACCCTCTTTTTTGCAGACACTATATCATACACTACCCTCTTTTTTGCAGACACCATCAAACAATACCCTCAATTTGCAGGCACTGTATCATAAAATACCCTCCTTTTTGCAGACACTATCATACAATACCCTCTTTTTTGCAGGCACTGTATCATAAGATATCCTCTTTTTGCAGACACTATATCATACACTACCCTCTTTTTTGCAGACACTATATCATACACTACCCTCTTTTTTGCAGACACTATATCATACACTACCCTCTTTTTTGCAGGCACTGTATCATAAAATACCCTCTTTTTTGCAGACACTATCATAAAATACCCTCTTTTTTGCAAGCACTGTATCATAAAATACCCTCCTTTTTGCAGACACTATCATATAATACCCTCTTTTTTGCAGGCACTGTATCATAAGATATCCTCTTTTTGCACACACTATATCATACACTACCCTCTTTTTTGCAGACACTATATCATACACTACCCTCTTTTTTGCAGACACTATATCATACAATACCCTCTTTTTTGCAGACACTATCATACAATACCCTCTTTTTTACAGTCATTGCATCATAAAATACCCTCTTTTCTGCAGACATTGTATCATAAAATACCCTCTTTCTTGCAGTCATTGTATCATAAAATACCCCCTTTTTTGCAGTCATTGTATCATAAAATATCCTCTTTCTTGCAGTCATTGTATCAAAAATACCCTCTTTTTTGAAGTCATTGTATCATAAAATACCCTCTTTTTTGCAGTCATTGTATCATAAAATACTCTCTTTTTTGCAGTCATTGTATCAAAAATAACCTCTTTTTTGCAGTCATTGTATCATAAAATACCCTCTTTTTTGCAGTCATTGTATCATAAAATACCCTCTTTTTTACAGTCACTGTATCATAAAATACCCTCTTTTCTGCAGACATTGTATCATAAAATACCCTATTTCTTGCAGTCATTGTATCATAAAATACCCTCTTTTTTGCAGTCATTGTATCATAAAATACCCTCTTTTTTAGAGTCATTTTATCATAAAATACCCTCTTTTTTACAGTCACTGTATCATAAAATACCCTCTTTTCTGCAGACATTGTATCATAAAATACCCTATTTCTTGCAGTCATTGTATCATAAAATACCCTCTTTTTTGCAGTCATTGTATCATAAAATACCCTCTTTCTTGCAGTCATTGTATCATAAAATACCCTCTTTTTTTAGAGTCATTTTATCATAAAATACCCTCTTTTTGCAGAAATTGTATCATAAAATACCCTCTTTCTTGCAGTCATTGTATCATATAATACCCTCTTTTTTTGCAGTCATAGTATAATACAATACCCTCCTCTTCATTTCAACTCACTTTAGTAGAGTAACCCCATTCAATACAATAACCTCTACATTCGCTGCATATTAACAATATATTCACAAAAAAGTCTCCTTTGTATTTACAATACAATATAATGCAATAATTGAATATCTATTACAATACATTAATTATTAACGCAATACATTACCTTCATTCTATATATTCATTCCAGGAAAAATCATTTGGAATAAAATGGATGTGAAAATAGATTCACAAGACAGTAAGATGAGGTTAGGGATATACCTTAATGAGAATCGTAGAGAGAGAGAGAGAGAGAGAGAGAGAGAGAGAGAGAGAGAGAGAGAGAGAGAGAGAGAGAGAGAGAGAGATTATTATGCAAATGTAGGTTACAAGTATCACAATGCCAAAGGTCAAGGAGCCTAAAGCGAGAGAGAGAGAGAGAGAGAGAGAGAGAGAGAGAGAGAGAGAGAGAGAGGGCAATTGTTTATTTAAAGTTCTTTACGGTACGGATGGACGTAGTAACCTTATCATATACACGTTATATATACAGTACATACATATCTAAAGGGGAATGAAGAGAAGACAATGGATTGACGAGCTATAAAAGAAAAATTCATAAAAAGACCATAAACAAACGCCAGTGGACGGGCATGTCTGAGGTTTTATTTCTGCAGAAGATTGTCTACGGATAATGATTATAATATATATATATATATATATATATATATATATATATATATATATATATATATATATATATATGTGTGTACAAATATATATATATACATATATATACATAAATATATAAATATATATATATATATATATATATATATATATATATAATTTTTTTTATATATATACAGAGAGAGAGAGAGAGAGAGAGAGAATTACTTGTTACATATAGAATGAACAATGGCCGAGCAAAAACAAGCATAATTGAGAGAGAGAGAGAGAGAGAGAGAGAGAGAGAGAGAGAGAGAGAGAGAGAGAGACTGGTTTTTATATAAAGAAAAGTAGGTAACTTTTCACCAATCTATGAGCAAAGGCAAGAAATATTAATTAAGAGAGAGAGAGAGAGAGAGAGAGAGAGAGAGAGAGAGAGAGAGAGAGAGAGAGAGAGAGAGAGAGAGAGAGAAATACTGCTTTTAACATATGGAATGAATAATGAACGTACAAAAGCAAGAACAATTGAGAGAGAGAGAGAGAGAGAGAGAGAGAGAGAGAGAGAGAGAGAGAGAGAGAGAGAGAAGCAGACGGCTCCGAAAGACTTTGAAGACGTGAAGTTTCTTTCGGGAACTCGGAGAGCAGGTTTCAACCCGTTTTAAAGGTCTAGATGTCTTCAGTATCTCTCTCTCTCTCTCTCTCTCTCTCTCTCTCTCTCTCTCTCTCTCTCTCCTCTTTGTATTTTTAAATAGAAAAAAATATAAGTTTTTGCAAGAAAACTAATGAAGAGATGCTAAAGACATTTGACTCTTCAACGTGTCTTCAAAACCCTGCTCCCAGACTCAGAAAGAGGCTTCATGTCTTCAAAATCTTTCGGAGCCGTCTCCTTGTCATCTATCG
>NC_090750.1:51386286-51428786 GCF_036898095.1 Palaemon carinicauda | reverse complement strand
AGAGACGCAGAGCCCTTTTGTCTCTGACACAGAGGCTGCTTGAAGTGGAATTCACTCCGCAAAGAAATATATTGAATGCTATAAATTCTAGATCTATGATTAGCAAACTTTAGAGGTTGGTTTTCTATGTGGGATGCGAGAGAAGAAATGTAAAATGAAATGATGGGAGATCATAGTTAACAATGGAAAAAAACGTTGTATAGACACATACAGAAATATATATATATATATATATATATATATATATATATATATATATATGTGTGTGTGTGTGTGTGTGTGTGTGTGTGTGTGTGTCTGTGCACGTGTATATGTATGCATGCACATGAAAGTGTGTACATATATTTATTTATATAAATATATATATATATATATATATATATATATATATATATATGTATATATATACATACTTTATATATGTATGTATATAAATATATATTCTATAATATATATAAATTATATATACACACACACATATATATATATATATATATATATATATATATATATATATAATTTCACAGTAACTCATCAGCCCCATGTTGTGAGATTACAGGTCTCCACAAAAAGATATGACAAAAAATTTAACTACTTTGAAAATAAAAAACGAAATTACTTAAATGATGATTATATATATATATATATATATATATATATATATATATATATATATATATATATATATACATAGAGAGAGAGAGAGAGAGAGAGATTTAATATAATCCATCCATGGTCCCTGCCACAAAAAAAAAAAAAGGAAAGAAGGTAAAAAGACAAATCTTCACCGTACCCCCATAATTACATGCATAACACGAAACCAAAAGCCCTCTCGAATGATCTTTCCTCTCTATCAAAAGTCCACAACTAGTCCATGGGCAATAGCTTTTTAGGTCAAACAAATTGCAATATTTTGTTTTATTGCATGAACATGTTATATGGACTCTTAGAAACACCATATCCAAAATGGGATAAATTCGGCCAATTTGAAGTTGTGAAAATCACACTTTAAACGTTTTCGGAGGGTACATTTTTCCGTATTTTCCCGTTTTTCTCCAAAACGGTTCATCGTACGGGTAAGAGGTATTGGTACAAAAAAGATAGAAAATTAAATTCTGCACATGTTTGTCTTTATAAGTATTTACCCTAAAATTGAAAGGTTTTGCGCAAACAAGCCCGGAATTGGAATTCACACATTTTGGAGAAACTGAAAAAATCAACTTTGTACTCACATTTTCCTAAATATCTCTTAAACTACTAACTTTACGGTAAAATGTCATAGAATTGCTCCTTTAGAGTGAAGATTATTCTTTATTTTGACGTATTTACTTTCCATTATATCTTGATATTTTGCAAAAGAAACACACACACACAAAAATAGACACAATTTTAATTCATGGAAAACAGATGAAAATAGAAAGTTCAGTAAAACAAATTGCAATAGCTTATTCTATGCACGAATGTATCATTTGGACTCTTTAGAACACCACAGTAAAACAACTGACATATTCGGCTATTTTGAGTTTGCGTAATTCCGTATTAAAATGGCGGCCGTTCTCATTGTGTGAATGGAAGTATCCTCTAAAATTTACACTTTTAAATATATATATATATATATATATATATATATATATATATATATATATATATATATATATATATAAATGTATATATATATGTGTATATATATATATATATATACATATATACTGTATACATATATATATATATATATATATATATATATATATATTCATTACTCGAAAAAACATGGTCTCCAGGAAATTACTGCAGACATCAGTTTTCACCCGTGACCTCTGTGGGCCCCTGGTTAAAATGAAGGCTGCACTTAATTTTTCAAGAAGAAAATTGCCTTTGCAATTTACTTGGGTTTTACAATGGTTGTAATATATAGAAGATTAACTAAAATGACAAACATCAAATTATTGATGAGCTCTTGACGATGTTTGAAAATAACAGAAATAAAAAAATACAATCATTGTTGCTCAAAATACATGCACAAACTAAATTACTCATGTTAAGTGTCTTCGTCTATTAATATGTTAACACAAGTGCTAGTTTGACACTCCTCACAAAAATCTGTACAATATAACCCGTGTTTTTTTGCATGAGCAGTGCTGAGTGTCACAAAAGCCTTTGCATTTGCATCTGATTACTCTCAGCAAAGCATCAGGCGCAGGGCTGTTGTCCATCGTGCAAGGAATTAGGTTTCTTCCATTTCTCTTCCAGCCCCAATCGTCAGGTTTAATATCACTGTTACTTAGCCAGAATTGTGTTTGATAATAAACCCGGAAAGAGTGATATTTTGCTGCATCACTAGTAGGTGGCAGGTCTTTCACATCAACACTTCTCAAACTCTTGATGACTTTGCCCTGAAACTTTTTCTTTCTCAGGTCATCAAGAGTTGCACAATCACTGTTAGAGCTGTACATCTGAATAATTGCTCGTTCTCCTGCTATTTTTATTTTCTCGTGAGTTGAGCTGGGAGACAAGAATGGCACAGCACACTCGCAGAGAACACTTTGTTTTTTAAGTACAGCACCCTTTCCTATTTTGTTTAACCTTGACGTGGTGTCACATCCACACAGAGCATGCATAAGTGGCAAACACCTGCAGCATTCTTCACCGAGTCGTGCACTAATTTCTCCGATGTTCCAAATGGGATGCTTCATATTGGATTTATGTGATACCATGAACAGGGGCTGACTGGTAGACTTCATGTGATGACAGAGAAGCACCAAAATGTCAGTATCCTCTGCTATAACGTATGTTACCTTGCTCACTGCCATGTTAACTGCCTCTTGCACTATTAGAAAATCTGCATCTCCCTCTGCATGCTTTGTAGATACACCATGCTCCTTCAGAGTTTCAGACAGAAAATTGATAAATCTCTGTTTGTTTTTATGGTTTGCTAGAAATGCCTCCTTAGTTCCAAAGGTAAAGACTTTAGTGCGTGTCAGGTGAACATCTGGGGAAACATTTAAGCCCCTAGCACGCTTTTGATGAGTCACATATTTTGACGATGCAGTATTGCTATATCCATCGAGGACAACAATAGGATAGCTATTTCTCTTGACAAGAACAACATATTTGGATGCAATATCTTCATATGTTTCTCCTGCAATCCATTTGATGCGTTGAAGCAAGGATCCACCATCAAAAACAGAACATTCAGCATCAGGGATTGACTCAGCTTGACTTATAGTGGATTTTGCTATGGCATCTGCAAGCTGAGATTTGGTGGCACTTCGAGGAAGTCCATTGCTTGTGAACAGTGATGGTGGATATACAGAGAGCTCAAACCTCATGATTTCACTTAAGCTGATTTCAGCATTACTGGGTATCACAAGTAACCGCTGAAATAGAGCTTGAGGGTCTACCTGCACTTCAACTCCATCTGTTACTATCTTCTGACCCATTGTCTTGATTTGGTGTTTCTTTCTGAAGATACAGTTTGCTGCATTTTGGTCTTCCATCATTTTGATTATATTGTTCCCAAAATCTTTGGCAAGGTGAGCATTTGACTGTGGTGGGGCTAATCCTGAAATAATGTTGTACAAATACTCATTTTCTGTGAAAGGACTATGTTGTTCTAGGTACTGGAAAATCTTTGAAGTATCCTCCTGATCTCTCATCCTTCTGGATTCAGTCAAGTCTTTGTTTCTTTCAGTGCCAGTCTTCCCCTGGACACTCTTTACTTCATTACTTATCTGAGCAAAGACTGGCATGGTTTGTAACCCTCTTGCTTGATGAATTTCATCCATACCTCGTCCATGTGTTAAGCCTCCTGTTGACTTTATGGATTTCATTAACACCTGCTCAATAACAAGATCTGGTGCTAACCCAGCCCAGTATCTGTCCGATCTCCTAATGAAGAACAAACCAGACTCAATAAGTTGGTTATAGAGTTTCTCATTCGTTTTCTGTAGGTCCACCATGTCCTGGAGGAATAGATGTGCTGATTTTGTGTAGTTATTGTGTCCAGAGGCAGCAAAAAAGTAAGCATTCTTTGTAGTGCCCTGAAGTAAAATGTTGTCTGGCTGGTTCTTTGACCTCTGAGTGCAGATCGCAGGATATCCATCGTCTCCATGTACTGAACCCATAATTATCCATTTGGGCTCTGTTGTAGCTGATCCTGAATATTTCTGAGCCTCTCTTCAACTGCCAATATGTCCTGGTCTTTAGCTTCTACTTCTGTTTCTGTTGATCGAAGAAGTTTGTCAAACTTCTGTAATGCTCCATCTATTGAATTCTAAGTGGCCTCATGATCTGATACTTTTTTGACCACTGATACATTCAAAGCAACATCAACTAAGAAGTGGCCACGTACTGCTCGCTCATATGCCTTTCCAGCCAGCATATGGTTGACAGTTTTGTGCCCATACACAAGCTCCAGTTCTCAGTCGATTATCTTTCATGATGTGACCCATAGTGCCCAGGAAGCTCATTAAGGTATGGAATGGCCCGAGGATGAGAACAATATGTTTGAGTTGGTTTTCATGGCTGATGATATGCCTTGCCTTGAGCCACAAGGGTTGATCAAATGTGATGACAGGCGATATGTTGTATTTCATGCACTCGTCATTTACAAACATCAGGGTAGTAAAGATACAGCTTAAATTGTTTGGATCCAAGTCAACCATTGGTAAGAAGTGGAAGGATGCTTTTCCTAAATGGCTACCTCGGGAAATTTGAAAAGATACTTCAGTTCAAACAGTGAGAACGGTCGCCATTTTGAATATGGAATTGCTCAAATTCAAAATGGTCGAATTTGTCATATTATTTACTGTGGTGTTCCAAAGAGTCCAAATGACACATTCGTGCATAGAATAAGCTATTGCAATTTGTTTTACTGAACCTTCTATTTTCATCTGTTTTCCATGAATTAAAATTGTGTCTATTTTTGCATGTGTGTGATTCTTTTGCAAAAATATCTAGATATAATGGAAAGTAAATAGGTCAAAATAAAGAAAAATCTTCACTCTAAAGGAACAATTCTATGACATTTTACCGTAAAGTTAGTAGTTAAGGAGATATTTAGGTAAATGTGAGTACAAAGTCGATTTTTTCAGTTTCTTCAAAATGTGTGTATTCCAATTCCGGGCTTGTTTGTGCAAAGACTTTCCATTTTATGGTAAATACCTATAAAGACAAACATGTGTATAATTTGATTTTCTATCGTTTCTGTACCTATACCTCTTACCCGTACGATGAACCGTTTTGGAGAAAAACGGAAAAATATGGAAAAATGTACCCTCCGAAAACGTTAAAAGTGTGATTTTCACAACTTCAAAATGGCCGAATTTGTCCCATTTTGGATATGGTGTTCCTAAGAGTCCATGTAACATGTTCATGCAATAAAACAAAATATTGCAATTTGTTTGACCTAAAAAGCTATTTCCCATGGACTATAACCGATTGCAGTGAAATTGAGTCACCTGTAAAGTTAAGTCACGTGATCGCAGCTGATGACGTTGCTCGTGTTCAATACAAATTCAATCTGGCTGCTCTTCTGTTGTGACAGGGATTGGGGAGATTCAATTTTGAATTCATAAGGGACACCATATTTGTGAATCGTTAAAAAAAAGTCAGGGAGGATGTAGAGATCAGAAAATTTCTCATCATATGTAATCTTTCTGGCTTATTGAATATCGTGTTTACAGCACCAAACGTGCTAGAAAAAAAGCCAAAAATAGATTTAAAGGGTAGAGGATGTTCTACCTCTGAACTTATGGGATAGACATTAAAAGAAAAGTGTAAAATCTCCTTTTTCTCACATAAAAAAGGTAAACTACAACATAACGTGATAAAATAGAATAAAATAATTATTTATTATTTCTATTTTGAGTAATTTTGCAGACTTTTCGTTTGTATAGTAATTTATATTCATAAGTCAGTTCCAGAAACTTTACAAATCACAACGTTTGAATTACAACTGCTTTCCGTCCAAAAAATTAGAAAAAGAAAAAACTAAGTTTTGAATCACCTTCCCTGTGTTCTTTAATGGTTAGATTTTCCTTGGTGCTCGTGATGACAAAAAAAAAAAAAAAAAAAAAAAAAAACAGGTCACTGTGCCATACACATAAGAGCAACGCTTAAGCCACATCTCCACCTAAGTTAGAATTAGGAGGGACTAGGTAAGGGCTGCAAATTATTCTGCAGATATACTCCTGGGCATCCACAAACTCTCGATCCTTAGCTATGTTTGGTGATATCAGAAAATTGTGTAGATGTTAAAAATGTTCCAGGTTGACAGGGTAACCCAGGGGAAAGTTAGAAAAAAAGATATGAATACGACCCATTTATCTAAGATAGGGGATGAACTTAGAATGGAGTTGATCTTTAACGTATAATGATATATAATTATTTCCAAGTAAATGATTGGATGTCTTTTGTTTTTTTTAAATAGAAAATTTCTTTCAACTTAAGAGAGAGACCTCTGACCTCTTAACAGTTTTAACAATAGAATGTTTTTTTAGGTTTATCCTATGGGTATAATCTCTCAGCATGCAAATTATCTCTCTGCATAGAAATCACCCTACAACACGAGGTACCGTCGCTCTCAGTAAAAGCATGGTTGCATCATAGTATATTCGATACATACCTAATTTCTTTAAAGAGTTTATGTCAATGGTAATTGGTAATTATTTTCAATCCTATATAAATCTCAAAAATCTTTTTGAAACCTAAATTGGCCAGTTCCGAGTTTCAGATATCGTGTCAACATTGATGATTTTACAATACGGACATAGCATAAGAAATTCCCCCCCCCCCCTCTCTCTCTCTCTCTCTCTCTCTCTCTCTCTCTCTCAATGGAAATGGTGAATATCCCTAACCATAGATTCGTATTCAGCGTAGTTGCAGCATTTGATGAAACACATCGAAAAAGGCAGAAGGTAGGCCTACTCCGACCAAGCATAAGACTACCATAGAACACCCGTCCACACACCACACACTAAACTATCAGTGGTATCATATCAAAACTTTTTTCATTTTTATATGAACAAAAATAGACTTCTCAGAGGAGAAATTAAAGGAATACTTTGATATATCTCACGTCAGCGATTTAATATACGTTCTCAGTTTATTCCATATGCGCATCTTTCCAACGACTTATCATATAGGACAATCTCTTTAGGCCTAAGTTTCAGCTATGCTAGAGAGTCTGGAAGCGTCCCATCCCTGATGGAAAAGGAAATAACTCTCGGTCCTTTGCTAAACTTCCCTTTTCTGAACAAGGGGAATATCAAGTGGGGGGGGGGGGGTGCGAAGGGAGCCTTGGCCTTCAACCAATTGTTACCCTTCAGCCATATAATAGCATTACATGGACGCTTTCAGAGGAATTCGACTTTCAGATCTGTCTCTGAGAGAATTAATTGCAGTTGCTCTTTTCATTCTGCTTCGTGTAGGCCTAATTCCTGAAGGAATTTCTTGTTTGTGATACGTACAAATTGCATGAGCAGATATCCCAATATAATTGCGAAAATAACAGAAAGCAAAATAAATATCTAACCATATTATGTATATGTCATTAGAAACAGAAGACACATATAACCATGTATATAGCCACAGAGAACAAACCACGAAATAACTACTACCTTAATGAATAGAGAGTAACAAATATTTAATGAAAAAGAAAAGTTTAACCATAAGAGCAGCATAAAAATCGCCTACTACAATTCACAGGACTCTTTAGTAAAATCATTCAAATACCTAGGAAGAAAATCTCTCTCTCTCTCTCTCTGTCTCTCTCTCTCTCTCACTCTCTCTCTCTCTCTCTCTCTCTCTCTCTGACTCCTAAAAGTTAGAATAAATGAATCCATTCACCGTAAATTAGGACTACGTGGGAACACGTAGAGAAGAAAAGTGTTTTCTAAGACTTTCTCCTCTTTAGTTAAGTGGCCATTCATCAGACAGTCAACAAAACAGAATTCAGCAGACAAAGAAAAAGATCAAAAGCCAAAAAGGAGAAATGGAATACTCGAGAAGAACGGATTAGGAAGGATTTGGTGAGAGTAAAGTGATATTTCACTTTAGAACAGGTTTTCTACCATATTTGTCTCTTTGAGTGCGTAGGCTATATGTGTGTTCCCGAACATTAGAATTGTGAGGGATGTTAAACTCTTAAATTTATAATATCTTTAGATCTATTTATGGAATTAAACTATACACTTTTGACGTTAAGGCAAGGCTTTAAGCACTGGGCTATGGAGGACATGCAATAACATAAAAACATACATACATACAGTATGTATATATACAGTATATATGTATATACATATATATATATATATATATATATATATATATATATATATATATATATATGTATGTGTCTGTGTGTGTATATATATATATATATATATATATATATATATATATATATATATATATATATATGATAAATTTTGCACATTTTTTTTACGTGTTTTTCATATTCAAATAAGCCATATATATTTTTGATACATTAATGTCTGGATTCTCTTAACTTTCCTATGAAGATATTCTAAATAAATACTTAGACAAAATAATAAAAGGTTTGCAAAACGTCTCTCAATTATATTTAAAGTAGCCTTTTCACAAACTTTCTCTGCCTGAAGAGAATTCTATTTTTCCTTGGCGAGTTTTCCATCGGGAAAGAGAACGACACCAATAATGTTATAGTATTTAATATGAATGTTTACGATACAATAGCTTTAGGTAATGCTGTTTTTGTTTTCTTTCCTTGAACGGTTAATCTAGATGGTATACAATAAAGCAATAATTTACTTATTTTTATCTCTATTTGTCTATTCAGTTAGCAAGTATTTGTTTATAAAGAAATACGGATTGTTTGATTAGTATCTATATCACAATCAAACAATAATTGCTTTAATTCAAATTCAAATGTTTTATTCCAATTACATAACTTATAGACACTGTTTAAAAAAACAACAGCAATTTTAATCGGAAATTCTACGTAAAACTATACTGTTCTCATCCGTATTTCAGTAAAATACAGGCGACCGTAATTTTACCCGACTTTGTTATTATCTTTTATGGGTTGGTGATCTTAATATCTGTCGCTCGTTTACGTCAATTCATCTGTTTTTAAAACGGTAAATACCTGACAAAATTTATTCCAGGATTTTTACCGTTTTTTACGGCAAATTTTTAAGTGTAACATTTTATTTATAGATGATAACAAATACTGAATATTTGTCATCTTGACATCCTTAAAGCCTTTATTATAGTTATAGTAAAAAAAACCCACATCTTATCTTGTAATACTTGATTTGAAATTAAACTTTATTTATGGAAAATGACATTCGACCTCACAGTTCAAAGTATGGATGATTCTATTTGTAAGAATTGCTTAAAATATGATGTTATATGGAAAGCCATATTAAATCCTTTAGTTGTGGCAGTTCATTAAAGAAATATAATTTTTATTCACAAGAATCTTCGAAAATTATTCAAATAATTTTGGAATCAATGCTGTTAAATTGTTGGGGTTGTATTATTTAACAAGAGCCAATTCTTGTCATAATATTCTGAAGTTATTTCACAAGGAACATCTGATAGAAAACGTTTTTGAGAACTGAAAAAGATGGAGATTATTTTCATGTGGGTTTCATTGATTGCAAAACGTTTTTGTCTCCCTTGTAAGATGCAATTTAGTCCTTTTAATTTGTGTAATCTAGTTTGAAGATAATCCTAATAAATGAAAGGTTCATAAGAAATAATTATCTCTATGCGTTGTGCATAAATTGATGAAAGTTGTGAAAGTTTAATAAAGTTCTATTTATCATAAATCCCAAAACTCAACTTCCACATATAACCTATTTTCACACACAGTACTGAGTTCGGTGTATTTCCTGTCTGTAAAAATCGACACTGTCCTCCAGTTTCATTTATGTTTTATATTTATTACTGAATATTTTGAATAGCGAAAAAAGAGTACCTTTATCTCACTTGTTTCAGCATAGCATTTTACACTACCATAGAAATTCAGACAAACGTTGAAGTTAGCTTTTCCTTTCCATTTAATAAAAATTTATATAAAGTCACACCCATAGAGTCTATGTCGACTATTGCACATTACGACCGCATGAGTAAGAAACAAGCTTTGCTATTAGAATAACGACGATGTTTTTGAAGATAACGCCCTGGTGCATTAGGAACACTTGAAAAAAAGCAAAGGTACCGAGCTGCTTTCAAGTAATGCTAGTCACGTGTGCCACCCGAGGGCATCATTTATGATACTGCCTGTGACTAAGGAGCAGAAAGACATTGCGAATGTTCAAAAGAAATAAAGTTCTGATAAGAAAATAGGGAGAGGACTGTCGTAGATTCATATAGTTATTTATTGCAGACGCGATATACATGCACACATACACACACACATACATATATATATATATATATATATATATATATATATATATATATATGTATATATATATATATATATACTTACAAAGGTGGTTTAACATAAATTTAGATTATTTTATTCACGTATTTCATTTATGTATTTAAGACATGTATAGACAGCTCGTAAGGTGGGTTCCACTCATTTACGATTAAGTAAATATATGTAAACTACATAAAACTGTCGTCATTCATTTAGTTGTATTTTCATTCGGTTCCATATATGTAAATTTAGGTTATTTTAAAAGACATAAAATTTCATTTCCCGTAGTTTTGTTACGAAGTCTTACGTAAACTTGTTAGAAGGTATGTATGACACACACGAGGTATAAAACACTTGGGATTGCATCCTGTTTCCACGTGGTTGGAAATTGCATGAAGGCTCTTGACTAAACTCATCTTTTTTTTCAATGTTACGAGAAGAGGCGGACGGCGTTAGCTGAGAGGTGTTGCTATCGTTAGGAGACAATAGAACCATACTTCAAACTGCCAAGTTGGCAACATTGACAACGCAAGACCCCATGCCTCTACGCTTCGAGATTTCTTTGCTGAAAAATTTCAGAATGACTTAGGAGAGGCGATCCAGCCTGACCTTCCGACAGAGCCATACGTCAGACAGTACTCTCACGAGCGTCTATCAGCCACTAAGTGTCTTCTCTCAAATGTGTAAAGTGTTTGTTCAAACATTGGAATTTATTTGTGGTTTAATATGGAAGAAGTGAAGTGAATTTCCAAGTACACTTGAATTGTAAAATAAATTTTTTTGTGACTGGCCCTGTGTGACTTGGTTAAACAGTGAATTGCATTTATTTTTTTCCTTAACCGTTCTGTAACCGTGTATGATCCCAAAGATCGTAAGAGTAAGATTTACTTATATGTGAAGGTGTAAGTATTGCTTATTTCCTATAGTGTTTAAGTGTAATTTTTTCATTGTCAAAATTAATATTTTCATATATTATTTTCTAGTGAAACAAGTGATTATTCGTGAAGTGGCATTTTGTCATAAGTCTCAGGTCTGGTTCAGATTTGAATTTCGAGTGATTTTTTTGGTATTATTATTTAATCGTTATTTTTTATAGAATATATAAATTCTATTTTTGTGAAATGTGTATTATTTCGATCACTTAAAAACAAAGTAAGAGGTTGGTTCCCGTTAAAAGTAAAGTTCTCACCCAGTTTGGTTTCCAGAGTAAAGTAAAGAGACCTTTAGATATTCAGTATTCATATAAATTAACGTCTGGGAGTTGCGTATTATTCTCATAGCTCGGAGGTATTCTCGTGTGTATCAGACCCATGTAATATAACGCTGGTGAGTTTGGAGCTCGGGAGTTTACGTAATTCTCTAGTCTTAATAATAATATGTATATATATATATATAGAGAGAGAGAGAGAGAGAGAGAGAGAGAGAGAGAGAGAGAGAGAGAGAGAGAGAGAGAGAGAGAGAGAGAGAGAGAGAGAGAGAGAGAGAATATGTGTGTGTGCATGTTTGTTACCTTTTCTGAGTAGGAATATATTTACGCGATGAGAGGGTAGGTGCAACGCCATGATAAGCAAAGCTGTAATAGTCAGGGCCACCCATACTAGGGTGGCTGTCTGTAAGCGATCAGACTAAAGTTTCTTCCATCACTAATCCGCAGTGGATAGCTTGTTAATGGAAATAGCAAAACCTCAGACATGACTAAGTACATTTCTGAGGCTTTTGTCCTGCAGGGGACTAGAAACGGCTGCATTTGTTGTTGTGTGTTATCCTACCATGCAATTAGTATGATATACTGTATACTTCATTTATATTTGAGCTTTGTTAACTACGTTTATAAATTTATATATGTACTGTATATGCTTTCCCTTCATATTGTTTTATGAATTTTATGTAGGATGATTGTCAACTGAGTGAGTAAAACTGAACGGACAGGAAGTCGAACAGACAAGAAGAGTAACAGACTAGATGAAGTATGGGCAATTTTTTTTAATCAGGCATTCAGCTTTACGAGCTATTTTGTAAAGGAAACAAATACAATGAAAGTAATAACTCGAAATGAATAGGAGAGATTATTGAAAGCCTTTTTTTTATACCTTCCTTTATAAAAATATTTGGAAACAATGTCATTCTTAAAATAATAATAATGTCAAATTCAAGATGGTACGAATAATATAAAACTTATATACAAACATAAGAAAAACATTTAGTAATGTAAAAAGTAATATAATGACAAGCATTTATTATATCATTATAAATTGTAACTATTGTAGCTATTATTCGCAGTTATCTTTTATGAAAAATTATTGAAATAATTTCAATTATAAAATGAAAGTTTAGTATAAGAAAAAAAAAAAAAGATATTTTATGTACCCTAAACTTATAAGCTAAGGCACGTGGAAACGAAGGCGGTCTTCTTTGTTATGCAAATTGCAAATAGGCTAGATTCAATTCTTTCGTTGATAGCATCATATTTTTGTTTGTTCGTGAAATATATATTCCCATAAATGTCTGTTCGATTAAAACTTCAAAGGTAGCTTCTCCTTTCTTGATAATTCAAAGAATTTTTGGTAATGTTGGATTCATTGTTATTATTATTATTATTATTATTATTATTATTATTATTATTATTATTATTATTATTATTATTATTATTATTATTATTATTTTTATTATTATTATTATTATTTCTTTTTTTTAACAGTTAGTCATTGGTAAACTATTCATAAACCCCGTGTGACCTGATCATAATTTTACCTCAAAAACAGCATTTATTCTCCTTGCCCATTACTCTACTCATAACCATCTTTTGAAATAACTGAGAAAGTCACTTATTCTTTCGTCGATTGTAGGTCATAATTAAATGGGAAATTTGTCAAACAACTCTTGAACATCTGTTGGTGGGGTGGAAATAAGATAATGCAATTATTTATTGATATGTGAATTCTCAGGTTCGGGATGTCAGGCTTGCAGTCCACTAACTTGAGCATTGCAACAAAGGCATCGGCAAAAAAAAAAAAATAAAATAAAATCTGAAAGTAATGTTTGGAAAATATGTTTTGACACTGTTAATTACTCGTGTTGGTTTTTCAAAATCTAATGTGATGGAAGTTAGAATCTTTACGCGGTTTTCCAGGAAATAAAAAGTTTCGACGTACGTAATTTCGTGCTCGTTATTTGTTATGCAATAAACTAAAGGCAAAGTTTTGTCTTTCAAAAAAGTGTATAGATTGTATATAATTGTCCCGTAATGGAGCAGAGTTGAATGTTCCATCTCCAAACCACGTTTGCTTTTTGGATAAGTGTTCTAACTTTGTTTTGGTATAAAAAAAAATGGAAGAGCCACTTTCATGCATACGAAAGTTCTCTCCTCTTGTTGTTCCGTTTAAATCCTAGCCCATTTCTATTTTCCTTTCTTTTCCTGTGTTTCTTTGAAGATTTTGTGGATTAGATAAGGCTCCATCTACACTGAGTGACAATTCTCCCCTTGCATTGCTAATGATCTACACGAAACTTCACCCGAATGCGCAGCTTTTATCTAATCATTTCTCCATTTTCTGCTGTAAAAATCACACCCCACACCCCTGGGTTAGATGTAAATATCTTATTATTATTATTATTATTATTATTATTATTATTATTATTATTATTATTATTATTATTATTATTATTATTATTATTATTATTATCTAAGCTACAACCCTAGTTTGAAAAGCAGGATGCTGAAAACTCAAGGCTTCCAGCAAGTAAAAAAAGCCCAGCAAGGAAAGAAACCAAGGTAAAAAAATAAATTACAAGAGAAGTCATGAGCAATATAAATATAATATTTTAAGAACAGTAACAACATCAAAATAGATTTTTCTGCTATAAAGTATAAAAACTTTTATAAAATCAAGAGGAAGCTAAATCAGATAGAATAGAGTGCCCGAGAGTACCCTCAAGCAAGAGAACTCTATCCCAAGACAGTAGAAGATCATGGTATAGAGGCTAGAGAACAATAGTTTGATTTTGGAGTGCCTTTCGCTAAGAAGAGCAGCTTACCATAGCTAAAGAGTCTCTTCTACCCTTACCAAGAAGAAAGTACCTCTTGAGCGAAGAAGAATTTTTTGGTGATTTGTGCTGTCAGATTACTGAGGCAAGAGATGAATGTGGAAAGAATAGCCGTAACCAGAGAGAAGGATCCAATGTAGTACTGTCTGGCCAGTCAAAGGATTCAAAAGCTCTCTGGCGGTAGTATCACAACTGGTGGCTGGTGCCCTGGCCAACCTCTACCTCCACAATCTTCAAATGTTCAAGAGAATCTTCCCTAGTTTTCATTAATTCTTCCTGTCTTGGAGACCGTTGAGGTTTTGGTACTGTGAGAGGACCTGGAGGAGAGGAAAGTTCAGGAATGGCATGTCAGGAGGGATTAGGATTAGGTCGGGAGGTGCGGTTGGTTGGAGGAGTGGTTTGGTTGGTTGGAGATTGGTAGGTTCGATGTGGCTAATGTGGCTGCAGGTTGTAGTAGCGGTCTGCATCCTAGAGGTCAGCGATGCGCTGCAGTCTTACAGGACATCTGTCATGCCAAGCATGGTGAGGTCCTCGGCAGTTGAGGCACTTAGCAACTGTGCGGTGTCCGGCCTTGAACCTGGCGATGCAGTAGGTGGTAGGGTGCTGTCTGCTGCTGCAAACTGCTCAAACCTTCGGGCCTGTGCAGTGGCTCCTGTGGTGTCTGAACTTCTGACACCTGAAGCAACTAAGAGGCTCCGAGAAGTACTCCTCAGTGTAGAAGGTTCCCCAGTGGCCAAAAGAGAGCTGTGGAGGTCGTTGTCCATTGATAACTACCTCCAGCTTGTGGGATCTCCTTCCAGATTTCCCTTCACATCTCTTGGCTGTGGGAAGGGAAGGGTGGTTCAGCACAGGTTCAAGTGGATGATAGAGGTCGTAGATGATGATTACGGTCATCGGCTGGTCTGCAGAGTTAAGATGTAGGACGTTCTCTTGCTGCTCAAGGAAGTCTTTAGTCTTATTGTCCTGGGCGCAGATGACAAGTTATCCTCTGCGATTTGGCCTGATTGTCATGCTCAGGTGTTGGGGCCAGGAGTAAGTTTGAACCTGATTGCCTGGTTATACATGCTGGGTAGGTTGAGTGGTGGTGTCCTGGTCATCTTCTTCATCTGCTTCTTCCTGGTCGATGGGCTTCTGCTCCGTCTCTTCTGTGTGGTCCTAAGGTACTTCTTGGATCAGTTCCATAGCTGGTTGGATGGACGAGGTAGGTTTCTTCTTGTGACTCCTCAAGGTGAGACTTCTCCGTTTATTAATCCTTCCCTTCTTCACTCTGGCACAGGGGGAGTCAGTAGGGATGGGGGACGAGACCCTGGCTTCCATCGCAAACACACGATGGTAGCGTAAAGCCATGTCGAACTGTTGTTAGGTTTTGATTGGTCTCTGTCTAAATAACACAAAAGAGTGTGCTAAAGGTGCAGTTCAAATTCGAAAACTCGAACTCGCAAACACTTGGTATGAAAGACCACGTTAGAGCACTAAAAGTTTCAGTTACTCTGCTGTAAATACGGCCGTGAGTGACTATCGAGTCAAGATGATGATAATTAAATGCTAAACTAATTTGCCGAGTCTGAGAATGGTAATACCTTCTAGTTCAGACGAATCATCTCTAGGGAAAGAAAGTAAAAGGGGTATATGTAGTAGAGAGAGAGAGAGAGAGAGAGAGAGAGAGAGAGAGAGAGAGAGAGAGAGAGAGAGAGAGAGAGAGAGAGAGAGATTCTCGCAATCCTTTTTTATCATCAAATATTTTTTTTCTTACATAAATCCTGTTTAATATTGGAGTAAAGATTACCGTGTATGATATGGATTTTATTTGAAACAATGAACCAAACTAAGAATAGACGGATTAATTTTTTTCTTCGTTCATTTGTTTTTCGAAGAGCGTCCAATGGAAAATAAAAACGTAGAACAGCGAAAAGCAGATGGCAGGAAGCACAAAGTGAGATTTAATGCTCAAACGAACGAGGGGAAAACCTAATAAGAAGGTTGTCCAAAAAAACGATAACACAACATATCAAAGACTAAATAAGGGAACGGAGTGGAATTGTGCCAAATGGGTATATGAAAGGATTTAGAGGGGAAAGAAGTGTATCAGAAAAGAAGAGGAGAAATGTCAGACGCACACACACACACATACACACACACACACACACACGCGCGCGCGCGCGCGCGCGTCGCGCAATGTTGATAATGAATGAGATTGTGAATTAAGCATATTTTGATTCCTGACATTCGCTTACAGTTTCCATGGATTTGAATCTACTGTAATGCATAATCTCTCTCTCTCTCTCTCTCTCTCTCTCTCTCTCTCTCTCTCTCTCTCTCTCTCTCTCTCTCTCTCTCTCTCTCTGTATATGACTTTCGCTATTATCGTCGAGATGAGTATCATTCTGAATAAAGTATATCGAAGTACAAGTACGCAATTAATTTTTTGGTTTGTGAACAACATTACTTAAATACTACAGAACCAAGTTCAACTAAACGTGGTACACTTGTGGAGTATGATCGAAGGACAAATTCACTAGATTTTCAAGAAAATATATCGAATGACAAGGATACAGTGAAGTTAGGAGCAAAATATGACTGCTTGTTTTTTATTGTAAACATCATTAAGCAAAAACTACTGAACCACTTTCAACGAAACTTGGTCGATATGTGGGGTATGACCCAAGGACAAATCCATAAGTTTTTGAAGGAAATATATCTAATTATAAGTACGCAGTGGGGTTAGGAGCAAAATAAGACTGCTTGGCGTTACGGAGGCATGCTCTCTACTGAGTGCCCCTAAGTTTGGCGAAGGGTATGTATTCACCCTTGTCTATCTGTTTGTTTGTAAGCCACTTTATACAAAAGCTATTGTACCGTTTTTGACTAAACTTGTTATTCTTGTCGGGTATGACCCAATGAGGAAACTATCATCTGGATAAAGGATATCAAAGTATATGTAAACAGCACTACTTTCAAATTAATCGCATTGTTGATTTTTGTTGTGAGAATAATTACGCAAAAGCGACTAGACCGGTTTCAACGAAATTTGGTGTACATGATGGGTATGACCGAAGAACAAATCCATTAGATTTTGAAGAAAACATATCCAATTACAAATAGGCAATGGAGTTAGGAGTAAAATTAGACCGTTTTTTTTTTTTTTTTTTATCAACAATGCACAAAAATTTATGAGCCAATTTCAACAAAACTTGATGTACATTGGGTATGATCCAAAGACCAATCGATTGGATTTTGAAGTAAATACATTGAAGTATTATTTTGCAGTGGAATTAAGACCAAAATAAGACTACTTGGCATTGAAGCCATGCTCTCTACTTATTGCTCCTATAGTGTTTCAATGGAATGATGACCATACAATTGGAGGATAAAAAAATATCACGAACTAAATTTCGTCTTTTTTCATGGTCTTAGAGATAGGTTGTTGCCTTTTTTTCTTCCTTCATTTGTTCATTATCATTACATTAAGTCTATAATTATCTCAGGCGTTTTGATATTTAACTCTCCTGTAATCAAATGAATTTATCTATATCTATAATGACTTCATGAAAAAAAAAATTATCTAAGCATTGGTAAATACCATTGAAAATTACCAGTTAACTCTAATGTCAATAACCACTGATCATTCACATTTATAAAGGAAGAGAGAATATATATATATATATATATATATATATATATATATATATATGTATGTATATATATACATGTATATATACATATATATAAACATATATATATATTCAAATATATATATATATATATATATATATACATACATAGATACATATATATGTATATATATGTATATATATATATATATATATATATATATATATTTTTATATATATATATATATATATATATATATATATATATATACACATACATACATATATATATATATATATATATGTATTATATATATACTGTATATATATATATATATATATATACATATATATCTATGTATATATATATATACATATATATCTATTTATATATATATATATATATATATATATATATATATATATATGTATGTGTGTGTTGTGTGTGTATTTCAAATGAGCCATATATTTTAATATATTAATGTTCGGATTCTCTTAACGACAACGGGATCAGTCTGGAGGCGAAATTACTCAAAGACAATAGCATCTGACTGGCTGGGATTCGAACCCTGGTCCAGGATACTTGTATGACAGTGACCGTACCATTTACGATAAATGGCAATAAAATTGAGTCGGCCGTAAATTTGGGTCACGTGACCGCAGCTCATGACGTTTTTGCTGTTCAATGCAAACTCAGTTTGGCTGCTGCTCTGTTGCGAAAGGGGTACGAGATAGTCAATTATGAATTCATGAGGGAAACAATGTTTGCGAATCGGGTAATAAATCCAGAGAAAATGTAGAGATCACGAAAATTTATGTATCATATGCAATTTTGCTGCACTTTTGGATATCGTGTTTCGATCGTCAAAGGTGATAGGAGTGGTTTTATAAATAAAATATGTAAAAGAATAAGTAGCATGAATGTGTTCCATTGACTTGAGACAGAGACTGAAATATGAAATGGAGTTGCTTTTTAACATAAGATAATTTAAAATAATTTTAAAGTAAATAACTGGATATCTTTCAATTTTGTAAAATAGAAGAAGCCTTTCAACTTACAAGAGTCTTTTGTTCTGTTAGAAGTTTTAGCAACAAAGGAAGTTTTATGGGCTCATCCTCTGTGGTCTCTAATCTCCCATCACCCAAATAATGTCCTAGCATAAAAGTTACCCTTCAAAATTATGTTCTGTCTCTCTCAATAAGCATAATCATCATAGCATTGCAAATTCAACATCTGCAACATATTGACTTGTTTATGTCAATGGCAACTGGTATTTGTTCACAATCCGATATAAATGAAAAAAAAATACTGAATCAGAATTTCACGATCAATACTTCCACGCTTCAGAGCCCATGCCAACAGTCATACTCTCTCTCTCTCTCTCTCTCTCTCTCTCTCTCTCTCTCTCTCTCTCTCTCTCTCTCTCTCTCTCTCTCTCTCTCTATAGTTCACGAATGCAAATAGGAAACATTCATGACCATAAATTTGTATTCAGTGTATTCGTAGCATTTGATGGATGATATCGAAAAGTGCAGAAGGCAGGGCTACTAAGATCTATTACCACACACCCGGACACACACCAAACTATTACTCGTATCATATGAAAACAGAAAATTCTTTCATCATAGCTAATGCCGTATCACTTTTGTGGAATAAGAAGAGACTTTTCAAAGGAGAAATGAAAAGAATCCTTAGATATTTATAACGTCAGCGATATAATTTGCCTAAGAAGTCTTTCCATGTGCGGATCTTTTAAATGACCTCTTTGAGCACTACGGCTAGCACTTTAGGCCTAAACTTAAACTATGAGCCTGGAGGCATCCAATCCCTGATGGAAAAAGAAATAGATCTTGGTCGTTAGCTAAACTTCCCTTCTCTCAGCTGGGGGAATATCTGGAGGGGCGAAGGGCGTCTTGGCCTTCCTTGTTACCCTTCAGCGATAGCATTGCATGATATCTTCCATGGTCAATTGAACCTTCAGGTCTGCCTCCAAAAGAATAATTCGCACATCCTCTTTTCTTTTTCTATCGTGTAATTCTTGAAGGATTTTTTTTTTTTCCAAATAAAGCTTAAATGTGATACATACAAACTGCATGAACGGAAACTCCAATTAAATTATAAGATCGACAAAAAGCAAAAGAACTATAAGATCGACAGAAAGCAAAAGAACTATCTACCCATATGATTTTTTCAATAGAAACTGAAGAAATCTTTGATCACGTCTGTAGCCACAGATAATAACATTCAAAATGACTACTGCTTTTATAAAAGAGTTGTAACAAATCTTTGGTAATGATAAGAAATTTAAATTATAAAAGCGTAAAAAGGTCCTACTATAATTCCCTTGAATCTTCAGTAAAGTCAAAATTCTCAGAAAGAACGCTCTCTCTCTCTCTCTCTCTCTCTCTCTCTCTCTCTCTCTCTCTCTCTCTCTCTCTCTCTCTCTCTCTCTCTCTCTCCTAAGAATTAAAATAAATGAGTTTATCTAACACAGGTTAGGCCTACGCGGTAACTCGTAATGAAGAAAAGGGTTTTCTGTGACTTTTTTTTTTCTCTTTAAGATAATGATCAGAAAAATAAATTGAGGAATAGAATGTAAGAGAAGAACATTTTGAGAAGCATTTTGTGAAAGCAAAGCTATAATGCGCTTTACACCAGATTTTTAAATGTATAGGGTACTTTATGAGGCAAAGTAACTTGTTGTAGGGCATTGGTTGGTGGTAGTCTTACAGATGCATTTGAAGTCAAGACTGGATCACTACAAGGATGAATACTATCTTTGCTAATCTTTATTGTTGTGACTGATTATGTTATGAACTAGATAATACAAGGAATAAATAATGGCATTCAATAGAAAGGGGATCAGAGATTCTGTGATGTTGAATACGCTAATGATATAGTTCTAATTGCCTCTACAATGGGTGAAAGGCAGAAAATTATTTGGTAGGTTAGTACTGGAGAGGAGAAAGTTTGGATTGGTGATCAACTAGAGGAAGTCTGAGGTCATGCAGGGTCAGAGTGGTGATCAGATGAACTTCTTTATCTAAGGAGTAATATTACCCAACTCAAACTGTTTCAAATATTTAACACTCATCATTATCAGCAAAAGGATTACTGATTACAGAATTCAAGTAGAGTATAGGGAGGACAGAAAAAGTAATAGGTATACTAAATACAGTTTGGTAGAAGGATGTTCAACTCTTATATTTTTATTATTTTTAGAACTATTTATGGAACCAAAATCAAGACTTTTGCAAACTAAGGTAATTTTCTAAGAATTGATCTAAGGAAAACGCAACTAACACACACACACACACACACACACACACACACACACACACACAAACACACACACACACACACACATATATATATATATATATATATATATATATATATATATATATATAATGAAAAGGTAAAAGTTGTACTGACTAAATTTTAATTTTAAGATGTGGTACAGCAATGTATGAAATATAGAAATTCACTTTCGATGGCATTTGTGGATTATGTAAAAGCCATTGGTAGTGTGCACCGGCCAATTTTGTTGAGAATCCTGCGTTATTATGGAGCTCCTCAAATATGTAAATTTAATCAAGTCTGTTCATGAACATAGCAAATGCAAAGTTAATATTAGTGAAAACAAATTTCCAGTGAACAGTGGAGTACTCCAAAGGAATATGTTGTCACTTATGTTGTTTATCCTCCTCATGGATTTTGTAATTCATAGAACAGTTGGGGCTGGTGGGGAAGAATTGGACTGGATTGGTAACAGGGAATTAGCTTACCTAGAATATGCTGATGACGCTGTCCTTATTAGCAGAACACCACAGGTTATGCAATCCACGCTTACCAGAATGCATGAAATATCCCATGTGGTTGGGTTCAAAATAAATAGAAGGAAGACAGAGATAATGAGAACGGCATATGCAATGAAGTTTTCAGTTTAATAAAGAAAAAAAATTATTCTTTATTTTGCAATGGATACTCTTAATTTATGTACTATAGTTTGAAGAAAATATGTTGGTTCTATACGTTGTTGAATGCTTTGCCGAAGGTTATCAGAAATTTGACAAAGAGCTACATATTACTATTCTAATAACTCCGCGTCGAGAGATAATCAATTTTCACTGAGAGTTTCGAATTCCCATCTATATAATTCAATGCTCTTCGAATTTCACTTTTTCATATGTATTCCATAATATTTTGAATTGGTAAAATAAAAAGCAAAATATGCTAATTATTCGTGCCCACAACCATTCTCTTGTTTCAGTATAGTATTTCAAATTACCATGGCAAATCCGACAAAATTCTGAATTATATTTTCCTTTTCGTTCATTAAGAATTTGGAATAAATACGTAGCTTTACTGTCCCTTTCGACTTTTGTAAATTTCAACCGCAAGGGAAATAAACAAGTTTCACTATCAGAATAACGACGCTGTTTTTTAAAATAACGCCAAGAAACACTAGGCGGCAAAAAAAAAAAAAAAAAAAAAAAAAAAGGAAAGTTACTGAGATGCTCTCAAGCAATTCCAGTCACGTGTGCCACCCAGGAGCGTCACTTACGATATCAACTCCGAGAAAGGAGAGAGAAAATGTCTAATAGAAATTCCTAAATTTGATAAGAGAATAGCGAGAGATCTGTCGTAAATTTTTATAGCTGACTTTATATATATATATATATATATATATATATATATATATATATATGTGTGTGTGTGTGTATGTGTGTGTGTATATATATATATATATATATATATATATATATATATATATATATATATATATATATACTAGCTAAGCTTCCACCCTAGTCAGAAAAAAGCTAGAAGCCTAAGAGCTGCAAAAGGTAAAAATAGTCTAGTGAGGAAAGGAAATAAGGGATTAAATAAACGAAATAAAAAGTAGCGCACAATTAAAATAAAATATTTCTAAAAAGAGTAACAACATAAAAAAGATATTTCATATATAAACTATAAAAAGACTTATGGTAGCCTGTTCAACATCTTGACTTAATTTGTAATTTAAAATATGCAATGCAAAATTTCTATTTTACCCTTTTCAGAAAGTTACACAAAGACGAGCCTGAAACAAAGATGTCTTTCTGAAAATGATGGAGCACTTTTCTTTTCATCACTTTCACTTCTATATTGCATTTATACATGTCTTGTATGATTTTTTCTTGTGTTCCCAAGTTTAGTTCATAAGTCTTTTTGTATATATATATATATAATTTTCTATCGATTTACAACCAAGAATTAACCTTATCATACCATTTATCAAGAAGCCGAATGACCCAACACGTGCTTTTCCAGTCTTTATCTTTCAATGTACTTTGGTTCTCGAGGTAATGTATAGATTAATAAGCAGTTTTGGACTCCAGTTACACGGCAAGTTTAATTCTCATGTGTTGCATACCTTCAACAATGTTTGAACATATTACCTCTTTAACTACACCATTTTGAGCACTTGTACCTTCCGACAATATGAATCCATGGTCAAGAAAGTTATTTCTAATAAGTGTCTACAAACACTTTTATTTCCCTGCTGATGACCTTGGATTACTGAAAGGAGTTGTCCATATTAGTACCTAATGAATTCTGTAATTTGACATTTGTTGGCCACAAGTTATTAATCCGCAAGAAGACTATCTATATTTTCGACCTTAATGATTAACTCAAATCGCAATTTCTTAGATATTTCAATATAAAAATTATAATATAATATTTGTTTCCTGGATTTCATAAGACCTTTTACCATCACAAATGGCACTTTAGATGTAGGCGCATACAAAATATCAGTATCTTTATCATAACACACAATTTTTCTATACTCGTGTACATTTATTCGTCAAATGAAATTATACACATTCCCCCAATTTTTTGGCATTGACAGAAATTTATGTCTTGAGTTAATCACGAACTCCAAAATATCATGTTTTACCGGAGGTTTTCTTGCCGAGCGATATAGAGTTGGTTGAGATTGAAAAGGATGTTTCCACTGTTCTTAAAAGCTTATTATAAGCCTTAGGGCTTAAGCTTCTTAACGTTGGTGTTTTACTGACATCTTCGTCTTTCCAGCGATTAAGGCTTTTCCGAAATAATACTTGCAACTTGATTAAAAAAAAAAAATCCTTTTTAATAACAATGAAGCATTAGTTACAATACAAACTTTTTTTTTTCAAACCTAATTCATCCTTTTTTACTATCACTGAACTTTATTATCTGGACAATTATCGTCATCTTTTAAATTGTACAGCAAACGTTATAACAAATGTAATCTTTATAAAGTAGAGATATGTTTTAACTGAACTTTTAAGTTTGCTTTCTAACGACTACCGGGTAGAGACTGATAACAAATCTCAGAATTTCAATACCTGGAATAGAGGCATCATTTCTAGGGTAAGAAAACAAATGGTATATATATATATATATATATATATATATATATATATATATATATATATATATATATATATATATATATATATTTACATATACTGTATATATATATATATATATATATATATATATATATATATGTATATATATATATACATATATATATATTTACATATACTGTATATATATATATATATATATATATATATATATATATATATATATATATATATATATATATATATTTATAGATGTACTGTGTAACTATAATCGTAACCCCGTTGAGCCTGTCAGTTTTATTAAACTTCTTTTCAAAGTCCATAATCAACATATGACTCGTTAAGTAAATGAATAATAATGTCTTCTGCTTATAGTTGTAGCTGGCTGATAAGTTCAAAGTTATGTCAACCAGTTCCTTTAGGTAAAAATTAATTTCAAAAGAGATTCAAGAGACACTCAAACATGAAAAATAGCCGATTTTAATATCAAACTACTCAGATTTCAGAGGACCAATGGATCTCACGACCAGATACACTAACATTTGTAAAATTACAAAGAATTCAATAAAGAAAATCATGTCAATAACAACAATGCAAATGTAGAATAGAGGGCTCACATGAAATATAATTATTAAAAATATCACCAAAAGGTTCCTTTAACATGATTGCATTTCATCTAACGTTAAAAACGCGAGACTTTTTTTGAAATTTGTAAAAGCCCGCAAATGAAACCAATCACTATTCCCAATTGCCTTCATTAATTACGATAATGAGTGCCATTACGAGGCGCACCCCACACTACCTTTCCCTTCCTCGTCCTCTCCTTCCCCCCCAGCAATCAACTTCACATCCCCCCCCCCCGATTCTTAATAAAATTTTATTTCGTCTTTTCCCTCCTTGGTAACCACTGGCTCTCTCTAAGAGCAGACGTTAGGCGAGAGGAAAGGCCTCTCTCCCTTTGAACGCTAAGTAGCCTGCCTTCCTTTGGCTAATGGAAGACTCGAAAGCTTTGAAAGAGGCCAATGACCCGATCCACGTGACATCAACTGAAAATAGAGACGAAGGGTTATTCAATAGTTCGAGTTAGTAATTCACTGAAAGGCTGACTACGATTTATTCTATTAGATTTAGTTATAGTGGTTCAATATACTGATGTCCGGTACAATAGGAGAATAGAAATATATTATGAACTAAATCTGTTATTTCTTTCGTGGCTCTCGTCTTTTAGTTGTTGCCTTGATTTTTTCATTCCTCATTTGATTGTTGACATTATTCTAAGTCTATTTATATCTCATATATATCATGGGATCAGACATTTAATTAAATAACATTTAAAGCTTATTATTAGTGGCGTTATACTCCTCTGGATTTATCGATAATAATAATGACTTAATGTAAAAAAGATACAAAAAGAGAACTACATTGCAAATTACCAGTTCACTCCAATGTCTATAATACCATATAGATATATATATATATATATATATATATATATATATATATATATATATATATATATATATATATATATATATATGTATATATATATATGTATGTATATATATACATATATACATATATATATATATATATATATATATATATATAAAGAAACATAGATTTGCAATTAATGTTTCTGAAAAAATCAGTCTTAAAAAGTTTAAAGAAGGGATTAAGAGATAAGTTTTCCAACTGGTTGTTCCACAGTCATCGGTCAGGAAGAAGGAACGAGGTCTAGTACCACAGGAGCAGACACTTAATTTATTGTTTGCCTTGAGTAAGCCGCTGTCTCTACAGTCAGCGCGGGTTGGTCTGTCCGGGCAGCATCCGCCGTGCATTCATTTTGGTCCCCCCCCATATGTACACTAATACACAATATAAATCAATAGAAATTTAATTGAACACTCACCAATATCCCTGCTACTTGTCTATAGGGTAGCCTTTCCTCTTCTTGACCTCCAAAAGTCGTTGAGGAACACTATCGGCGAGGTTTTGTAGTATATCGGCAGGTATTTCCGCCCACACCTTATGGAGCGCCGCCTCGAGAAGTGTCACGTTGGTCGTCACTTCTTTACGAAGGCGGGCTTTAACTATCGCCCAAAGGTTCTCAATGGGTGAAATATCAGGACTTTGACTTGGCCAATCAGGAATATAGTTCACTTCGCTATTTTCCAGCCACTTTTTCACTTTTTTAGCCGTATGGCAAGGGGCACCGTCCTGCTGAAAAATTTCAGCTCCTGTAGCCGCAAAACAATCCGCATAATTGTCTTTTAAAATGTTCAAATAGCGGTCAGCATTAACCGTTATGCCTTTAGGCAAAACAACAAGGCTTGTGGCACCACCGTAGGAAAACGAACCCCAGACCATAAGCGATGCTGGGTGCTTAACTGTCTTGGCCGTGAGATTAGGCTTAAGAGGATCTGACCCCTTTCACCGCCACACCTTTTTCCCGGTCGTCTCACTCACACAAAAGGTCGCTTCGTCACTCCACAAGACACTACGCCACTGCTCCAAGGTCCAATCCTTGTATGTCTTGGCAAAAGCAACCCTCCGCTGCCTTTGTTTCTAAGTTAAAGCGGGCTTCTTTCGCGCGATCACTTTCTTGAAGTCGAGGCGCTTCGACAGGTTTTCCTGAATCATATGAGCACTGACGTCGCTCAACAATTTAGGGTTCTGTTCTTTCAGTTGCTTAGCCTTTAATGTTGAATTTTCTTCTAGGCTTCGCTTTAATATAACTAAAGTACGATCATGAATCTTCCGGGGGAGTGGGGGGGGGGAACCAGCCTGGGAGTGAGAAGGGATCTCGGCGCTACCCCCTGCCTTGAAATTGGCCACCAAGCGCCTCACTGTTCTCTCGTTCACGCCAGTATTCTTCACTATTTCCTTCGTTTGCAGACCTAAATTATGACAGGTTATCACTCTAACAATGTCATCGTGACTTGTACAGGGTCTAGACATCATGGGGGGGGGGGGTTGTTTGATACACAAAAATGCCACGCGAACTCACAAAAGAACGATTGTAACTCGGCCCTCTCAACCTGACACAACCTCACTCCACGACTACAGGAAACACACTGGCTAGCTTCCACCTACGCATGAAAGATGTATAAAAAGATGCTAATTAGTCAATTTGTCCCAGTCGATTTTTTCCCCGATAAACCCTATGCCTCCGATTTGCGCGGAACGCTGTGTCCGGCCCACTACCCGGACACAGCGACCCGCGCTGACTGTAGGTAGGACCTCTGATTCACTTATAAAGACTCTACGCCTGCATTGGTGTTTTTCCATTGTGTTGAAGTATGAGACTTCATTCCCTTTTTTTTTTTTTTTTCTCCCGTAGCTGTTTAAGGACAAAGACAGTAAATGGAAGACCGGAAAGTTTATTTATAAAAAAAAAAAAAAAAAAAAAAAAAACCGTGCGCTTCCAGTATCTGATCAGTACCTCCTAAAGCCAACGTGGCCCAATTTGCTAAAAATACTGTACGGTATTCGCTATTTCAGAGGGTTCAAATATCACTATAACAGTTATCGATTAATTAGTCCATACTTGGTCCACTTCAGCAATAAACAGTTACATGGAGGGCCAATGCAAATAAATGGAAAAAAATAAATACATGCATATATATATATATATATATATATATATATATATATATATATGTGTGTGTGTGTGTGTGTATATATATATATATATATATATATATATATATATATATATATATATACTGTATATGTATATGTCATCATCATCATCATACCCTCTTACTCATGTTAACGCGGAGGGCCTCTGTTAGATTTCGCCGGTCATCTCTTTCTGGAGATTTTAAATCAATACTTTTCCATTCATCACCTCATATTTCACGCTTCATAGTCCTCAGTCCTGTAGGCCCTCCTCTTCCAACTCTTCTAATGCCTTGTGGAGTCCAGTTGAATGTTTGGTGAACTAATCTCTCTTGGGGATTGCGAAGAACATTCCCAAACCCTATTTATCCAACCATCACCATAATCGAATCCACATAAGGCACTGGGGTTATCTTTCTTATAGTTCATTTTTAATCCTGTCCTGACATTTAACTTCCAATATTCTTCTGAGGGCTTTCTTCTAAAATCTACAATATCTGTTTGATATTGTTTAATTGTCATACCACGGCTCATGTCCATACAGTAACAATCATCTCACTAAACTGATATATAGCCTGACTTTTATATCTAATTTCAGGCAATTATATTTCATAATTTCACTTAACCTAGCCATTATTTGGTTTGCTAATTTTCAACCTTTAATTAAACTCAAATTCTAAAAATAATGTTTTAGAGATCATAGTTCCTAGATATTTAAATGATTCCACCTCTATAATCCTCTCCTTCCAACGATTTTTCATCTTCCATTGCATATTCCTTTCACATACTCTGTCTTCTTCTATTTATCTTGAGCCCGACCTCATGTGATATTTTATGCATTCTGGTAAGCAGGATTTGCACGGTGTTCTGCTAATAAGGACAGTGTCATCAGCATACTGTAGGTCAGCTAATTTCCTATTACTAATCAAGTCCAATCATTCTCCACCATCCTCACCTGTTTTATGGGTTACAAAATCCATGAGGAGGATAAACAACATAGGTGACAACATGTCCCCTTGGAGTACCCCATTGGTCGCTTAAAATTCATTTGATACGACTCCATTAACACTAATTTTGTACTTGCTATGCTCATGAACAGACTTTAACATATTTACATATTTGAGAGGAACTCCATTATGACGCAAGACTATCGACAAAGTTGGTCAGTGCACACTATCAAAGGCTTTTTCATAGTACAAAAATACCATCAAGGGGGGATTTTTATATTTTACACGTCATTGTACCACATATCCTTAATTGAAAATTAGGTCAATACAACTTTTATCTTTTCTGAATCCTGCTTATTCATCTCTTCATGACAACTGACGTAAGTTATACTTCAGTTATCATTGCAATCAGTCACATCTTTTGTTTCTATTTTCACCAACACTTCTAGCTCTCATTCATCATGTTTTGCCTCTTCACGCCACATTCTACTAAATAATCTTGTATTCTGGGAGTCTCTTCATCTTCGGCCAATATCATCTCAGCAGTTATTTCATTGTAACCAGGGACTTTACATCTCTTTAGTTTTTTGTAATGATAGCCTAGACTTCAAACATACAAAATTCATTCATGGACATATCTAGGTCTTCCTCAGCTTCAGATATATCAATCAAATTATTCCCTTCATATTTCCTATTCATACCCTCACTAAAGGGTTCATCCAACGTTGCTTCCTTCATCTCTCTTTTTAATGGGAATATGCTTCTTCTTCTTTGCCCCAGTAGATATTTCATTGATATGCTTTCCTGTCTAAATATTCTCTCCAGTCATCCCTGGCCTTTCTTTTGACCTCGATATCAATACTGGAATACTTAGCAGGCTCTACCTTGTAATTTAAATAACTTCCTCGAAAATTTTAAACAATCTATTTCCCTCTCTGTCTTCTTTTTATAGCATCCCAAGAATCATTTGATAATTATAGTTTTCTCCTTGTAACTGGCTTTCCCAAAACTTCACTTCCAACTGATTGATATATGTTCTTAATAACACTCCATTCTTCATTAACTGGGTGGCCTGCGTCTCTTAAAGTCTCTACCACTACAAATTGATTAATACATTGAATTGCAAAGGTTTCTCTGTGCTCGTCTTCTAGAAGCTCAGTTGTATGAAACCTAGGTATTCTATCTACATTTTTCTTGGGTGCTTTTAATTTTAATTTCGGTGTGGCAATGTGGAGCTGGTGATCACTACGATATCTGCACCTCTATAGCTATGTGATCTATTTGATTTTTGTAATTGCCACAGGGTTAAGTCTATGTATATCTATAGATGTCTTTGTGCTGGAAAAAAGTACCTCCAATAATAAGTGTGTTTGTTGAACAAAGACTTGCAATTTTGCCAAGATTCTTAACATCCATTACATTCTCTATACCTTGATTATTCCTTCCAGCTTCAGCACTGAAGTCACCAATCACATTTTTCATATCTCTCTCTTAGATCCTATATATTATACTGCAGTTCTTCATAGTATTCCTCTTTACTTTTTTCCAGGGAATTATTTGTTGGTGAATAGCAAACTATTACACTTATAATGCACGGCTTTGATTCAAACTTAGCAAATAACAATTTACTATTTATAGCTCTCCAATCAGTTAAATGCCTTTTCCTGCTCTTGGGTCATCATCATTCCAACCCCTTCTCTTCCAACTCCACCTGTTTTTCTGAGTATATATATATATATATATATATATATATATATACATATATATACATATATATATATATATATATATATATATATATATATATATATAATGTTGCCTTAGACTAAGATTTCTCTACCAGTCCCCCTACGCTGTGTTTCGGTTAGGACCAAGATATCAAAACTATATGATATATTCATTCCCTACTTACTGTAACTTTCCAATCTGATTCATGGTTCTAATATTGCAATTACAAATTATCAATATCCTTTTAGTATTTATACACCAGGAGATTCTAGTACCCTGCTATATCCAGGACGTCGGCCATTCAGATTAAATTCATAGAGCACTTTTTGGAGAAAGCGTGAAAGTGCCCAATTAATTGAGAAACTTTTTTTTTTATTGCCTTATAACCCCAGATTCAGTACATTCAGGTGGGTGCCTATAAACGTGTGAAATGCTAGATAGCAAAAGTCTCTATCTTGTAGCTTAGTTTCCGGCAATTCTGTATTGCAAAGCTGTTCATTTTTAAGAAAAGAAAGAATATATTTCCGAAATGCAAACAAATTCTGATGCATTTTTTTTCGAGAATTAACCCACTTGATACTTCAGTGCTGGGGTATATCAACAATTTCTGCTGTAACTTCAAGGAATTATATAAATGTTCTATATCGTTATCAGTTATTACTACCGCCAATTAAATTCACTGTCCGAACCACATTCTGCATGACATCTGACATATGTAATACCTTGTCACACAACGTTTCTAGGTGGATAATGCAGTGCAGTGTGATACGATCAACTAATTTTTCTTCAGAAATCCAACCCCACCAACTTTACAACCAGCCATAGCTCTAGCACAACCTGTTACTAGCTAAGAACATTTTTCAAAATCCTCCATATTCGTTGACAGCTGGCTCAAGTACATCATAGATATCTGAATCTTTTATTCCACCACTTAGAGAAGGGCTGACATGATAATATATAAAACTTCTTTCATCTACCACACCAGAAACAAAGTGATTGGGTTTAGTTTTGATCAACAGCAGCTTTATTTTGGATTACAACTTTATTGCCGGACTTTTCAAGATTTATTTAAGCGCTATAAATGTACCATTCCATTTCGGCTGTCTAGGCGGGAAGTGGCTGTGAGGTCATGGAAAGACCGGCGAGAAGCGGTTGTACACAATAGAGGTATACCAGAACAGATGATTTAGCTTGTTGGAGTTTGTGCCGATTTTTTGAATTTTCCTGCGTTGCAATGCTTTGCAGGTGTATTGAATCGGAGTGTCCGAATACAGGAGGTGAAAATATCTCTCGTATTTTTTCCCAAAAGATGAATTATTAAGAAAGCAGTGGGGCGCTCAAGTGTAACACAAGAGGGCCAAATGGATACCCTGCTAAACCTTGTAGCTTTAGAATCTTCATAGTTTAATACATTACTTAAATGCAAATAATGACGTTTAGCCACATTGTGCTAATAACCACAAAATAATAATAATAATAATAATAATAATAATAATAATAATAATAATAATAATAATCACCAGCATCATCATCAACATCATAATAACGACAAAATAATCCATAATATTGATGATAGAATTATTACAGATGATTACAAACAAGCTTCGCTATCAGCATAACGAAAATGTTTTTTGAAAATAACCTCCTGAAACATTAGGAGGGCATTAAAAGAAGAAAGGCACAGAGATGCTCTCAAGTAATGCTGGTCACGCGTGCCACCCCGGGGCATCACTTACGATACCGTCTGCGAGAAAAGAGGAGAGAGGAAAAGACATTGCAAATGCTCAAAAGAAATTCTGAGTTTGGACAAGAAAATAGCGAACGAAACATTATATATATATATATATATATATATATATATATATATATATATATATACGTGTGTGCGAGTGTATGTATGTATGTGTAGGTGTGTGTATGTAAGTATGTTAGTGAGCGTATTTTGATTATCTTACTATGTAATGTATACAATACGTAATTTAAAATGTATTTTCATTTTTGTATGAAACATTTTAGAATTTATATAGATATATGTCTATTCTTCGCATTTCTTTATTGATTTAAATGTAGAACGAGCGTCGACGGCTTGTATAATATCTGAGTCTGAGCTGTAGTTTGTGTTCGCTTTCTGTAATTGTAGTTCTCAAGATCTAGATGGGAGTGGATGGGTCTCACCTTATGATCGTTATTAAATTTCTAAGTGTTAAGTTACAGAAAGTAGTAGGTGATAGGAACCATAGTGACTATAAGAATGTAATATCTAGAGTCCCTCGGTGTAGTTTGCAATATAAAAACAAACTGATGGATCTTTGAGATCAAAATCAAAACAAAAATGCTGAATATTTAAGTAATGTATTGAGATGGCTATAGAACCAATAATTCCTTTTCCTATGAAACATTTGTCTCCTATATAATTTTGTAAAAGAGTTGTATTCTGGTGATATAACGTAGTGAACATACTTTTATAATTTCCATACTATATGCGCATGATATGTGGTTTTGCCTAGAAAACAAGCTTGTGATTTATGCAGATGATGCTACTCTCTTTGTATCAGTTCCAACTGAATGTACACCTTTGATTGCTGAATCTCTAAATAAAGATCGAGCTAATATTAGTGCATGGTACATTAATTCATGGTGCATGAAGTTGAACCCTAACAAAACTCTAAGTATGACTGTAAGTAGGTCAAGGACAGTGGCTCATCAATATCCAGATATCTGCAGTCACAATGTTTCTTTAACCATTGCGCCATTCATATGAGATTCTAGTTGCGAATTCGTTCGCCAATTTTCTTTTGACAATGAAATTTGTTCTACTTATTCACAAAAATGGGCTTATTGAGAAAGTCTTTTAAGGTTTTTGGTGACCAATCTCTCTTAAGCAGTGAAGAAATTTTCTAATCCTTTCATTTTATCATGTTTCGAGTTTTGTTTTCCTGTGTGGTCTTTAGCTGCTGATTCACATCATAGTTTGTTAGATAAAAACTTACAATTTATTGTATTCATCTCTGACACTGTCGTTCAGTTTTTATGCATGTTGTATAAGATTTTTCATATTTCAGACCACCCAATGCATTCAGAACTTCTCAGAATATACCGTTCTGTACGCAGTACTAGACATGAAGTTAACTCTAACAGTCATGCCTTCTCCATCATAAGGCACACTACAACGCAATATCTTATAAGTGTTTATTCCAGCTGTGCACAGATTTTCCAGTTATCTTCCTAATGTGGTGGTTGAATCAGTGGAACTTGAGAAGTTTTTTTTTCTTTTTTGAAATGTTGAAATGAATCTTGTTTTATAGTTAAAAGTATATATGACTGATCTATTCTAACATTGTTACTCATCTTAATATTTCATATTTTATATACAATACTTACATATAGTTTATTTTCTATACAGTATCCTATTTCCTTTCCTCACTAGGCTATATTCTCTTTTTTGAGTCCTTGTGCTTGTAATATTCGAATTTTCCAACAAGGGTTGTACTTGGTTAATAATAATACTCTTTGCCAACTTTTTCATGGGAGTAGTAGAGGAGAGGGTATTCTCCCAAGTCGAGTGCCCCCTCGCTTACTCCCGTTACATTGACGATACCTTCGTCAAAGCTACTTCCATCGAAGCCATCGGGAACTTAAGGAGGACCTTCGAGGACAACAGCGTCCTCCCCTTCACCCTTGAAAACAGTGTCGACAACAGCCTCCCGTTCCTAGACGTCTTGATTTCTTCTACCAACGAGGAATTTCACACCACTGTCTACACCAAGCCTACAAATCTTGGCATGTGTCTGAATGGCGAGAGTGAATGCCCTGCCTACTACAGGGCCTCGACCATCAAGGCCTTTGTACGCAGGGCCTTGTCACACTGCTCGTCATGGACAGACACCCACAAGGAGCTGGAAAGGGCTGCAGAGGTCCTCATCAATAATGGCTATAGCAACAAGCAAGTCCAACGTGACGTGAAGGCAGCTATTGACAAGTGGTATGGGTCCTCTGCGGTAGAAGGGTCCGACAGCGCCAGCCAGGGGTCCGACAACACTAGAGATAGGTCCGACACCTCCACCAACGGATCTAGTAATATTAAAATTTACTACAAAGGCTTCATGCACGCAGAATATCAGCGGGATGAGAAGGCCATTAAAGATATCATCACCAACAACGCGTCACCTACCGACGAGACCACGAAAGTGAAACTCATCATCTATTATCAGACTGCTAAGACCCGCAGCTTGATTATGAGGAATAATCCAGCGCCTCCTGATAACGACCCTCTGAGGAAGACGAATGTAGTCTACCCTTATCAATGCTCAGTCCGAGGATGACCCGGCAAATACATCGGTATGACTACAATGAAGCTTTCGAAGAGGATTTCGTGTCACGTCCAACAAGGTGCTATAAGGAATCCCGCCCTACAGCGACATAACACCCAAATTAGTCGGGCAGACATCGACGCTAATACCAAAATTTTCGTCAGCGCCCCAGACAGCAGACGCTTATGAATATTGGAAGCCCTGTTCATCCAGAAAGAGAAACCAGCATTGAATACGACTCAAGAGATGTTTCTCCTGCCATCCTGTCGTCGCATCAACGCTAGGAACCAAGAACAGGACCCCCAGAATGATGACAACCCCGATCCTGACACTCCTACAAACAAAGAAATTGTCTGGTCGAGCGCCGATTTTGAGGGCGAGCATGGTCCGGAATTCCAGTCTGCTGAGCGTAGGAATGGGCTGCCTGACTTTGAGCCCATCTCAGCGCGCGCCTCAGCCAATCAGGGAGCTCGGCTACCTCTCTCAGCCCAGTCCACTGAGCGAGAGAGTAGCTTGCCTGACTTTTTGGCTGGCTTGGTGCACGTCCTGACCAATCAGGATCCAGGATTCTTTCCTACCTCTCAGCCTGGGAGGCCGAGCCGGGCTCGTTGTACCTCAACCACCCGAGCCTATAACCTCCGCTCGACCAATCAAAATTCGAGGCCCCTTTCTACGAACCAGCGCCGGGATATATAAGGCCCCAGATCCAGCCACAGCCTCACTTCTCCCCTGAAGACAGAGCAAGCAGTTCCGAAACACGTCGCAATTTACTCCTGATTTTAGCCCTGTTGTAATTTTCGAGTATTACTTGTACTTGTGTCAATTACATTGCGTCTTTACCTTAATTGTATTCTTCACCCACCTGATGAACTTCACCGACTTGCTAGCTGAATGTAGCAACCCAGAAAGAGAATTGTCCGTAAAATTGAGAAATTGGACAAGAAATTGAATTCTGCCGATGCAGCAATAGTATTCAACTCTACTACTACTACTACTACAACTACTACTAATAATAATAATAATAATAATAATAATAATATTAAGTACTGTATAGGAAATCTTGTCACACTCATTTGTTAATTAGATTTAGGTCTTTGATTTTGCCTTGTATTGAAAATGAACTAACTGTGTCACATCCAGTATAGGCATGGAAACCATTCAAAGCGGTGAAAATGTCTTTTTTTTTCCCAGAAGGACCCGTTCTTATTTTTTTTACCTCCTCTAAAAAATATCCTTGCTGGAATCTGGGAATGGAGAGATAGAAGAATGACAGGAACATCTGTGCCTTCAGAAATTATTACAATTTTCTGATAATTGGAGGCTGCATATCTTGCATGGATCTTTTGTTGATTACAAATCAACAATCTCTGTGACACCATCTTTCGATAATCTGAAACAATTTTCTCGTTTATTTACCATCAATGTTACTTGACCAGGTTTTTCCCCTATGCCCTCTTGTTTCCAGTTTTCAGCAAGGAATACAGTGAATGTAGATCTGCTTTCTATGGTAGCCAGGATTCTTGTCCAGTTTTTGATACGATGGCCTGGCTTTATCTCAATGAACATTATGCCATCCTGTGAACCTTGTTTCATCCGTTCCATAGTCTTTAAAGATTGCTGCTTGTACATGTCAAACATAACATCATTGCAATCTCTTCCTTAACCAAAACTTAATACTTTCTTCATGATTGTATCAGACCGTTCTTCAAATATTAAGTTCTCTCCATAAACCATTTTCACAATCGTCATGCCGTTAGCTATTGTCGCTCGTTGTTTATGGGGTAATACAACATTTGGCAAATCTTTCTGAATTCGCTTTCCTAATATTGATCACCCTTTTTTTCCGGGTACCATCATAATTTGCAAGAGCCCATAGATTTGATCCTAAAGGATTAAATGTCTGACTCTGAAACTACTTCTCTATTTTTACCAGTTTTGACAACTGTACCTTTCATCAGAGAGCTTAATGTGTTCAGATTAATCTTCTTGATAAGGTAATGGAAACCACAACCTACTTCTAATTTTCCTATAAATGTCTTGAAAGCTTGTTCTCCTCATCAAAAGCACTGCTTCGATACCATTCTTCTATTTTTGGAGGTCTGGCACATTGACTATTATTTCTATTTGTATTATTATCATTATCATTATCACCTTTTTTTTTTTACTTAATATCATCATTATCATTATTTTCATGATTATGTTGCACGAATAAATCTTCAGATCTTTTTACTATTCATGATATTAACTATTCAATTTCCTTTGCACCTCATAGATAGTGCTATTTATAACTGACTGCAAAAACATACCTATTTTGTAATGCAGTCAAATTGAAAATTTAGAAAGGAAATACTACAAGAAATTTCAACCTATATCCCAGTATTACCTTTCAACAAGGAATTCTCTAAGCACTGTTATATATCAAACACTTTTGATGTAACTTGGAATTTCACGAGGTTTTTAAAAATAAGTTTTTCATTGTTATATTGTGAACGGGACTAGAAAAGGATTCAGGTCAACTTACTTACATACTGTAAAAATGCTCCTAAAATAGGCTAGTTGGTATTTATCATACTATTATTATTATTGAATTTTTTCCCAAAGAAATTTACCTTCACGTCTACTGAAATACCCTGCTTTAGGCTTACTATTTGAAATCTCTTTTATGTATAATGAACCTAAAGATCTGCTAATGCTTTCAAGTATTGTTTCACTGTCACTTATATGTAGAATATCAATTTTGATCGGTGACATTTAACGGTAGCTAAACTCGGAAGGGAGAAGATTGTCCTTTTCACTTATCATGGAAGATTTCTTCAAACTTCTACAATCTGGAAAAGTTTTTCTAACTTTATCCTATCTTCATGTTATTCTATCATCTCTCTGTATGTACAAACACACACATTATATATATATATATATATATATATATATATATATATATATACATATAAATATATATATATATATATATATATATATATATCATATACATATGTATATATATGCATATATATATATATATATATATGTGTGTGTGTGTGTGTGTGTGTGTGTGTGTTTCCGGGTGTATGGTCATATATATAATAATTATATATACGTGCAAACCTACAATCACAAAAAAAAAAATATTTATTTTTAAATGACTAAGGACCTATCTCCATCTCTTTTCAAAATGCACAACACATATCTATTTCAACTTTCAGTATCAAATGTTATGCATAAGTAATATTCTGGCCAATAGAAATGGAAAAAGAAATATAAAGGGAGGCCCCTTCTAGGATTTCAATAACAGAATCTTCAAAGAAAATCTTCCTTTGATATATCTTCAGGGATCTCTTGGAAATATTGGTTCCTCCAAATGATTAGAATATATTATTAGTTTTACCCATGTTAGAGTCTCTGCCAAAAAGGATAAATCTCTTACTTCTTTTTATGTTGATTTTTCTTAAGATTTTAAAGGCAATGGACCAGAAGTGTTGAAGGATAATTTTGATTTTTCTTGTATGGCGGAAAATAATTAGATTATGATTTCTCTTGTATGGGGGAAAATAATTAGAGCTTAGAGTTGTTGGTGTTATTGAATAATGGAATAATTTATTATGATTATGATGATAACAATAGCAATACGTATAATCGTTATCATTATTGTTTTTTTTTTATCATTACCATAATAGTTTTATCATTACCATAATAGTTTAGCTCTACATTAGCTAAATGATGACCCTTGTTCTCACCCCTCCCTTCCCTCACTTGGAGTTTTCCCCTAAAATGTTAATGCCAACATTCTACTCAGCAGACTTCATTGTCGTCAATCCTCTAAATTAACCTCAGAAATTGAGATCATACCAAATAATGCTTTTGAATGTAAACCTTAGTCATTTCCTTGGAATTATATATACATCTTACATATCAAGTTTTTCGTCATATATATATGTGTGTATATATATATATATATATATATATATATATATATATATATATATATATATATATATATACACACTAACTTATAATTTCCTGTGCTTTTGACAGATGTCGGTGTGGGAGACAACATGATTGGCTATGACGTAAGCAGAGGGTGGGGCTTATTTCTCCAGGAATCTCTGCGGCGACTATAGGTAGATTTGCTGTGAGTGATCAGACTAAAATTTTGTACCATCTTCTACCATCATAATCTGCAGGGGCCTACATTGTGATGAAAACAACGCAACCTCATCATGAATAAGGACATGTGTAAGGCGTTTGTCCTATGGTGGTTTAAAAACAGCTACAGGTGACAGTTCTGGTAACTACTTGGACCTTGCAAACACCTAAGAAGTAGGGTTGGTTCTCCAGTTGCAAAATCTGACCATTCCTTGATTTCTTTCGTAGTGATAAATGAGATGCCTGTCCCTGGTGTATCATACTCATGTAAGAATTTTATGAAATCTCCAGCTAACAGGAATAGGATTTTGAATTATCTTTTTGGCTTGAATTGGTCACAATTGTATCGTAGAATTAACCCTGAATGAGAATCTAGTCAACATTATTGTATGGGGAACAGAACAGATTTGACTTGGAATAACTATAATGAGCTTAGAGCTTTTGCCCAGAGTTTATTCTTCAACTGAAAATGAATACAATTTAACCATAAAAGAAACCCTTTCTGGTACAAACCAGGAACAAAAGTAGTGGACCACCCTTAAATTTACAATTTTTGGAGTAGATGCAACAGTTTCTCCTTTATTTAAAACAAATGCCTGTGTCACTCACTGTCCAAAGGAAAAGGTAATCCTTTTTGCTGATGTGTTAGACTGTAAAAAGAGTAATTAGAAACTTGATATTCATCATTATTGTTTTCCTGAGGCTAAACTAAGTAGTTTATCTTTTCGATTTCATGAAATTAAAGCTTTCTTGTTGGACCTTGATGCTTATGGAGGTGTGGATCCAAATGGTATTTTTCCTTTATTTTTATTTCTAAAAGGACTGCAGATTTCTTAGCTCCAAAGTTATATGTTATTTTGCCCAAGTTAGCAAGAAGATGAGCTTTTAGCACTTGTTGGAGAATGGGTAATGTTACTTCACTATGTAAATGTATTTATGGTGTTTCAAGACTCACTGATTACCTCTTAATTTCCATTGCTCCCATATTATCTAAAGTTTTTTTGTTCGTCTTATGGCAAATCGTCTTAATAGGTTTGAAGGTGATCATCTCTTCCTTAGTTTGCAATTTGGTTTTCGTAAAGGCCTTTGAGCATGTGATAACTTTCTTGCCATCTCCAATGCTTTACAGAATTCCCTTAATTGTGGTCATGAAGTTCGTATGATTAGCCTTGATTTTAGTGCTGTCTTTGACTGTGTTAATCAGGAGGTCTTTGCTTTCAAACTTGAACAGTTGGGAGTGGGTGTGTCGTTTCTTATCATCATTATTGAATATTTAAGTAATAGATCGTAAAGACTTGTTGTTGATGGGACCATAGTGAGTATAGGAATGTGATATCTGGTGTTCCTCAGGGTAATGTTCTTGGGCCATTACGTTTCATACTATATATACATGAAATGTGGTTTGGTCTAGAAAACAAGCTTTTTGCATATGCAGATGATGCTATACTCTTTGCATCAATTCCATCTCCTCTCCTAAATGTACATCTGAGGTTGCTGAATCAAGAGATCTAGTTAAATTAGTGCATGGTGCAAGTTACAGGCATGAAGTTGAATCCTAACAAAGCTCAAAGTATGAAAGTAAATAGATCAAGGACAGTGGCTCCTCAACACCCAGATCTCAGCATAGATAATGTTTCTTTAACTTTAAAATTTAGGTGTGATTCTTGCCAGCAAAGTTACCTTTGAGAAACACATTAGGTCTGTGTCTTCTTCAATTGTGCAAAAAATTGTCTTATTGAGAAAGTGTTCTAAAAATGTTGGTGATCAATCAATTCTGAAGAACTGTTTTAATTCTTACATTCTACCTTGTTTCGACTATTGTTCTCCTTTCTGGTGTTCATCCGCTGATTCTCATCTTAATTTGTTGGACAGGAACTTACGGTCTATTAAATGCTTTATTCCTGATCTAAATATTAGTCTCTGACACCTTTGTTTAATTAGTTCGTTATGCATGTTACATAAGTCTGATCATCCTTTACATTCAGATCTTCCCTAACAGTTCCAGCTTGTACGTAATACTAGGCATGCACGTAATTCAAATGGTCGGGTATTTTCCATCATAAGCCTCAATATTGCACAGTATTCTAAAAGTTTTATTCCAGCTGTAACCAAGATGTGGAATGATCCTCCTAATGGCGTCGTGGAATCGGTAGAATTTCAAAAGTTTAAACTTGCAGAAAATGTTTTTATGTTGAACATGCTGACATGAGTCTTTTTATAGTTTATATATGAAATATCTGTTTTGATGTTGTTACTGTTTTAAAGGTATTTTATTAATTTTCAATCATTTCTCATATCGTTTATTTATTCCCCAATTTCATTCCCTCACTGAACTATTTTCCCCGATGAAGCCCTTAGGCTTGTAGTAACTTCCTTTTCCAACTAGGGTTGTAGCTTAGCTAATAATAACAAAAATAGTAATACACTTTATGATGGTGCATGTAGTAAGTAGGCCAAGGCACCATCCACATGTTGAAATGCTATCTCTAGAAAGATTTTGTGTCCTTAGACAGGCTAGATAGTAATACAATGTCTCCCTCTCTGGTTTCAGAGAATTTTTCTTTCACCTACACATACACCGAATATTCTAGAAAATATTTTATACATTCTTCTTTTTCCTCATACGCCTGGCAACATTTTATTCACTTGGCAAGGGTAAAAGTTCTTTAGCAATGGTAAGCAGCTCTTTTATGAGATGGACACAGCAAAATTAAACCATTATTCTCTCGTGTCTTGGGTAGTGCCATAGCCTCAGAGCCATGGCCCTCCAATGTCTTGGTGGTAGAATTCTCTTGAAAGAGGGTACACGCACGAACGCTAGTTTCCTAGCTTCCTTCCCCCACTAGGATATTTTTCCTGTTGGAGCTCCTGGGATTATAGGATCCTACTTTTCCAACTAAGGATGTAGGATACCCTATTATATATATATATATATATATATATATATATATATATATATATATATATACACACATATATATATGTGTATATATATATATATATATATATATATATATATATATATATACATATATATATATATATATATATATATATATATATATATATATATAGTGTCCCAAAAGATTATTTACACTCTTTAACTTTGAATAGCTAATACATTTTTCTTCTATTTTAGATTTGATTTTGGAGTAAGAATGATGGACAGTGGGCTTACATACGAGCAAAAAAAAATTGCTCTGAAAACATTCTGGAAATGTGAATATAAAACTGAAGTGCAAAGACGATTTACGAGTGAGTTCCACAGATGCCCCAACAC
>NC_090750.1:51361391-51378763 GCF_036898095.1 Palaemon carinicauda | reverse complement strand
CCAAAGGAAGAGACTACCCTTTTGGCTGATGTGTTTGACAGTAAGCAGAGTAATGACAAATTTTATCATCGTCATTATTGTTTTCCTGAGGCTAAACTAAATAGTTTACCCTTTCCATCTCGTGAAAATAAAGGCCGATTCACACGGGTCGTGTGAATCGGCCTTTATTTGCTGACACATAGGCCGGTGGCTAAATGCCGTTTACCATGGCATGGTTTTCATTGTTTACTTAGAATGTCACGTGAATATTATGGGAGATAATTCTGTCAGCAAAAGAAATTTGGCAGCAATAGATTTTCTACTAGAAGATCTCTCAAATGATTAAGGAAAATGATATTGATACATCAGACATTAAAGAAAAGAAAGGGGGAGGAAGAGTTCTGGATACTGTAAAGAACTGACTGATGAAGTGAAATTTTATCAATATTCCAGAATGTCAGAAGCAAAGTTTATCTGTTTGCTACGAAAGATTGGAATGGGCCTACCCAGGAAGAACACAAATTCCCAAGAAGTCATATTTCCAAAGGAAAGACCCGCAGTTTGCTTAAGGTAAAAAAATGCAAACAATGAAAAAATTTTGTATAGGTAAATGATTCACAATACCGAAGAAACTCTATTAAAGCAAAAAGTTACTCTCATCTTTGCAAACAAATTTTGTTATTTAACAGAGAAAATTTTTCATGTCGAACAACTCCTCATACCCACATACAAATTCAGTTGACTTCTCATCCAACGATGAACTAACTGCACGCTCTATGACTCTATGAGGAAAAGTCGAGGTTGCAGGCCTCGAAACGAACGGGTACAATACGGGTCATCGTTCACACGAAGCATCATCCACCCCAAGGTCTATATATCCACCCGTTAAGCCTCTTTCACACAGGACGGTAAATACGGCATGCAGTAAAAAAACTGCAACAGTATTTACTGCACAGTCTTTCACACGATGCAGTTTTTTACGCATGATTCTATCAGTATTGCACTGCTGCTGTCATCAGTGTTTGTGAACTGTGCATAGAAAATGGCCAAAAGCAAGGAAAAGAAGGCTCTCCCTTTATATTTGTTGTATAAAAGACAGCAAAGGAAGAGAAAAGGGCGGTGCTGGGTTCACAATATAGTGAAATTAAGGCCACAAGAAGGAGAATTTGCCACACTGTTTGCAAAATTAAGGGAAGACGAGGCCAAATTCTTCAATTATTTCAGAATGTCAGCCGAAAGTTTTGACGAGCTATTATCATATGTCAAAGGCAACTTAACCCACAACAACACGCAGATGAGAGACGCCGTACCTGCTATTGAAAAACTGGCTTTGACTCTCAGGTAGGTAACGTATTTCAATTTTCCTAACTAAGTAGGTTTTAATAATGGCAACATAATAATAACAAATCTTTATTTATAAAAAACTTTATCGACAGAAATACTTTTATTTCCTATTTCGCTCCATATAAAATAAAAAATATGCAAAAAAATAATATTAATACCATTTTTTACTGATAATATACATTACCTCATAATAATGTAACCCGTCTAAACAAAAACAAATAATAACATAAATGCTACTTTTGCGTATAATTTCAATCCATATAAACAAAATTCATGTAACAAACAATATAACCTCCAAGAGGTTCCTTATATATATTGACTATTTTACATGACTATGATTCTTTATTATTTAGAAATTATTTAAAATATCAATTAAAATTAAGAATATCAATTACCGATGAGTCACTAGAGACAGATGAAACGGAAGGAGGGTTGGAGTTATGTGAACATTGCCTTGGCTCTAATTGTGTATATGATAAACTTGGCATTTGCTGCACTTGTCCAACTGGAGGTCCTTGAATTAGCGGTACTTGTGGCGCCGTCGTATTAGCAACATTATACGGGTAATATGTCGCAGCTCCAGATATTTGTGAGACATTGTTGTGGGAATAATTAGATCTAGATTTTCTTATGTCAGAGATTACTGATATGACCCGTGCTTTCAGCTCCAAATTTCATCTTCTGTAAAATCTTTAACAGATGAATGCAAAGATCTAAAAAATAATTCTATATCATCTGATGCGCTTTCATCTTGCTTATTCAGGTAGTCAATTATCTGCATATCCACTGATTTTGGTTTCTTAGATCTTCTTTCAATTTTAGGAGAAGGTTGAACCTCTAAATCACCTTGATTATCAACATGACATCCCGGAATATTTAAGGTGGTTTCTGCGGCATCAAGCGTCTTTAATAGAAATTGCATTTGCAGGGCGTACAATTACGATCGTTTGTTTGCGGCTGATCCAGACGGAGCATTTTTAATTGCTTTATGATTCCTTCGGAAAGCATCACGCAGGATCCTCAATTTCACCTGAAGTTGCTTAGCTGAAATAAAACAAAATAGAGTAATATTAAAAAGCAATATCAAACATTGTAAGATATTTTGCTACTCTGATTATATTTTTTTCTTTTCAAATACCTAGCCACTGGTTGCACAATGACAGAGCTGCATTATTCCTATCGGCTAGGCATATCAACAATAAGTGCAGCAATAAGGGAGGTCTGTACTGAAATATGGCAAGCATTGCAAGCCAAATGCTTTCCTCTGTACACGGAGGAGAATTGGAATAGCATAGCACAAGACTTTGAAAAAAACGCAAATTTTCCCAACTGTTTGGGGGCAATAGACGGCAAACACGTCAGACTTATTAGCCCTAATAATTCTGGATCCTTGTATTACAATTATAAAAATTTCTTTTCAATTGTGCTTTTAGCTGTATGCGATTCCAACTACTGCTTTTCGTACATTGATATTGGATCATACGGAAAGGATTGTGACTCGACAATATTTAAAAGATCCTCTTTTTACAAATCATTACAAAGTGGTAATCTAAACATACCAAAACCAAAATATTTACCAAATGACAGCACCATTGAAATGCCGTTTATGTTTGTCGCTGATGAGGCTTTTGGGCTATCAGAAACAGTCTTGAGACCATATGCAGGCCGCATGTTATCAACTAAAAAACGAATCTTTAACTATCGTTTATCACGTGCAAGGAGGTACATAGAATGTACGTTTGGAATATTGTCCAACAAGTGGAGGATTTTCCATCGTCCACTTAATGTGTCTAAGGATTTAGCAATAGATATCGTAAAAGCCTGTTGCGTGCTTCATAATTTTGTGCGAACAAGAGATGGACACAGAGTTCATGATGATAGTAATAGCGATGAATTACAAACCGTTGCAAATATTGGTCGACAACAAGGAGGAAGAGGAGCTAAACGCATCTGAGATATGTTTGCAGATTATTTTGTGAGCGACAGTGGTTCAGTGTCATGGCAAAACAACTACATATATGCAACTATTTCTACTTACCAACGTCATTTCTTGCTCTGTCATCTTCGATTTCTGAATAATTTTCCACAACTTCTTCGCAGATGCTCTTCCATGCATTGGCTTTTTGAAGCCTGTATTTATAGTCGCTGCAGGCCGTATCCCACAGTGCAGGGTGTTTTTCAACAGCTAAAATAATTTTTTCGTTGTCAGTTGCACTCATCGTTTAACCTGTAAATATAGTTAGATTAGCTATGGTTAGGTTAGATAAGATTTAGAATGATAAAAATATGATTTAGAATAACAAAAAGTTAACTTTTATTTCATAATAAAAATATGTTTATATATTGCCATTACAAAATGCATTCATTACATATTACATTGAGTAACAAAAAGAAATTAGTTTTAATTATCCTTACCTCTTGTAGGAGCGGAATATGCACACACCCTCGCTGACCTACTGTCTGAAACATACTAGGGGGTGCAGTAAAATCTGCATAGTGTGAAAGATACTATTGAAAACCATAGAAAGCTAAACTGTTGCAGTAAATCTACTGCACCAGTTTTAGCAGTACAAACGCAGGCATCATGCAGCAAATTTAACGTTGCAGTAAAATCTGTCGTGTGTGAATAGAAGTATACATATTGTATGTCCGCTTAGGTCGTGCAGTAAATACTGTTGCAGTTTTTTTACTGCATGCAGTATTTACCGTCCTGTGTGGGTTTCTTGGGAAGAAAGCCGAGCTGACTCGGATGGCTGATGACCCTGGGCTGCCGTCAACCTGACGGGTCGTGTGAACAGCTGCATTTAAATACACGAAAGGAAGCTTGACGCCGCTTAAACTGCGGCCTGCCTGTCGGAAAGAAAACGAGTCGTGTGAATCAGCCTTAAAGCTCTCTTGATGGACCTTGAATCTTATGAATATGTCAACCCAAATAATATTTTTCCTTTGTTTTTTATAACAGATAATGTTACTTTATTATGTAAATGTGTTTGTGGTAGCTCCAGCCCAACTGGTTACCACTCAGTTACCATAATTCCCATATTATCCAAAGTGTTTGAACGTATACTGTATTGCAAAATGTCTAAATAGGTTGGTGCACGGCTATCATATGTTTCTTAGTTTATAATTTGGCTTTCCTAAAGGCCTTTGAGCATGTGATAACCTTCTTCCAATATCCGATGCTGTGCAAAAATCTCTTGATTGTGATCAAGAATTTCATATGATTGGCCTTAAATTTTTTACTACTTTTGGCCATATTAATCATGAAGCCCTTGTTTCCAAACTCAAACAGTTGGGAGTGGGTATGTCGTCTCTTAGCAGTATTATTGAATTTTTAAATGTTAGATCTCAAAGAGTTGTTGTTGATGGGCACCATAGTGAGTATAGGAATGTTGTATCTGGTGTTCTACAGGGTAGTGTTATAGGCCAATTACTTTTCATACTATATACACATGATATGTGTTTTGGCCTCGAAAACGAATTCGTTGCATATGCAGATAATGCTACTCTATTAACATCAATTTCATCCTATGAATATAGATATGGTGTTTGCTGAATCTCTTAATAAAGATCTAGCTCAAACTAGTGCATGGTGAGAATTATGGGTTATGAAGATAGGCCATGGGCCAGCAGGTGAAATAATCCCCCCCCCCCCCTAGGGATTTTTGCAGACAATGTTATTTTTATTCCTTAGAGTCTATAGATTCATATTCTGATTGTTTGCATTCTGGATGCTGGTGATTTTGGCTGATAAAGCCAAAATTTGAGAAATATTTAGGGAAAAAAATGTAATATAAAATAATGTTAGTTTTATATATGACGCAGAGAAATAAACCAATACTTATAAAAGTGGTATGGAATTAGGGGTTTAAAAGTATGCAGAATCGAATGAAATAGTTTGTTTTATTGAAATAATAAAGAATTCTGGCTTAATTTACGTTCAAAATTCTATTTTGAGCTACCAAGAAAATGTATATCACTATAGTTTGCTATAATTTATTTCAGTGAAAAGATGGATTGAAAGCATCAAAGTATTCATAAAGAGCAGGTTTTTTAGATGTAATTTCGTATAAAATATGTCATATTCAGAAATATATTAAAGCATATGATAGCGTGAGAAAAAATATCTTTGCCGCTTAGAATGCGGTATACTGCTCGGATACAACCCGTCCTCTCTTGTGAACCATAGGCTAGTTGCCGACCCCTCCCAGCTCCAAGATATTTTTTTAGACATTACTTTTTCATCTTCTTGGAGGCAATAGATTCAGAGTACGATTATCTGCAGACTGGCTTTTGGAGATTTTGGTTGCTACAAACCAAAATTTAAAAAAAAATAGTGGCCAAAGAATAGGGAAATATTAACCTAATTGGTATATGCATATTCTTCTTTAAGGTATATTGGGTTCATTGGGTTAGTTTATTACTAATACAGTTCTTATATATTATAAAATTTACGATAAGTATTTATATATCTAACATATAGATCGTTATACATTGGTCTCTTAAAAATGAAGACACTTTGGTGTAGTTTAATCTCCTTAAGCCGACATAATAGATTAAGTCAGAAGATTTTGGCCCAAAATAATTAAGGACATTAAGATAAACTACAAGAAAAAATTAGGATTTTTCTATTACAAAAGATATTTTGTGGTACAAACACAAAAGAAAAAAAATAAAGTACTCCTTTTGTTGATATTAGTGCTTAAAAAAAGGAACATTTGGTAATAAGAGAATAACTATGATTGAAATGCATACACAAACAACCATAATTAATAAGACATTTGATTAAAGAAAAAAAATTCTTTTAGAACTTAAATGCATACTCTAGCCTGAAAAGACTGATGAATTAATGGCACAAGAAAAGTAATATTATAATTTGTGAATAGATGTAATGTGCAGCATTCTCACATAACAGACAAACATAGATGAAGAAATCGTGATTTATTTTCTTTATAAATGAAAGTTTTTGGTACAGGTACAATGAATTAAAGTAATCATTTTGGTAATATAATATTAAGCCTTAAGAACAAAAACACAGAGTATTTGGCAGCAAAAAAATAGATTATGAAAGAAATAGGAAAATAACTATATCTGATAAGAAATTCCATTAAAAAAAATTGGCTTTTAGAGCTTAAATGTACACTCTCACCTGAAACTGAGTAATGAGTTCATTGCACAGGGAAATAAATATTTTGTTTTTTGCTTTGCATTAATGTACAGCACCTCATATAACAGGAAAACATAAGAACAAGGTTATTACATAACCTTAAAAAAATTCAATATGTTTCTGACTATGGCATTCATAAAAATAATTCTTCATAAAGCAAATGTATAAAGTGAAGTGCAACTGCTAAGGAAAAATTTCTTGAAATAGCAATCTAATATACCTTTGGCACATTGGACTAGATAAAGTACCCTTTATAAGAATAGAACTAATCGATATAGCTAAATAGATAGATATGTACAGAATATTTTCCTATATTACCGAGTAATTTGTAATCATAATAGATAACGAAAATGGATTCATGATAAATATTGCATCTTTAATCATCATACTCATACATTAAGTCTGTGATATTGTTAATTTCTTCTGGCTCATCTTCATAAGACTCCTCAAACTCCTCCTCCTCTACGTGCTCATCTAGAATATCAATCAATTCTTGTGGCATCGGTGATCCACTACACCACACAAATTCTAAGTTTCCTTGGGCATCATCCATTTTGCTTTCGTAGTAGCTCTACACAAATCTTGAGAGATAGAAAGCACTGGTATCTCAGTAGTAGTTTCAACTGCTTTAGACCCACCTATAATCAAACTTAAAAATTCTTGTAAGAGTTTAGGTACTTTGGAATTTTCTCCAAGCAAATATTCTTTTGTTGGTGGCCATGGCATTTCTGGAGCTTCTCTTTGGCCATCCAAAATGGCCCTTCTTAAAACTAGAGCAGCCTCCTCAATTCTCTTTGACTCAGATGCAGCCACTTCAAATGCAACTTCTACAGCCTGACCTTGAGGAACTTCGGATGAATACACTAGTTCACTTTTATAATTCGGTTGCCAAAATTGCAATTTGTTACCAAATTTTTTTTCAGTTTATCTTTTAGCTTACAAGTTTTATATTGAGGATTATAGAATTCTGGAAATTGATCTTGCAAAAAGAGTAAGTACTTTTTTTTCATCATTGATAGTCTTTCAACATTTGCTCCTTTTATGATGCTTTCATCAACATACAAAGATAATCAAAGGCTGCTTTATGGGCTTCTTGTTCTTGTTTGACTTTAAGATTTTCCCCCTCACTGATGTTACGTTCTTGTAATCTGGTGTCATTTTTTCTACATGTAGGGTGATAACGGGCTTCTCTTGCCGGAAGGTCATAGTCGGCAATCTGGCCAAGCATCTTGAAATCCTTCAGCCTTTCTGCAGCTGCTCTGATTGTATCTTCAGCTGTTTTTGTTTGGCATTTGATGGGAATTTCGATACGCCCTTTCACCTTTTTTCTGTACCTGTTGCACATTAAGCATGAAGTAGAAGGAAAAAGAGGCGTTGGGATTTGTACTTTCTTCGTTGTCCTCCCACTCTTTGATCTTGAGGTAGTAGCTTCATTTTTATCAACTGTACACTTTCTCTTTAAGACTCTGGAAACATTCGTAAAGTTTTGATAACACCACCTGTGAGTTCCACTTTTTTGCCTAATCAACTTTTTTTCAAGGATCACATCAAAACTGTGGTCTGTTAATGGCCTCACATTTTTTTTCTGAATTATTGCTCTCATACTGAATAATACATGTTAGCTGAGATGCTGCTGATGACTTTGACCTTTGTGTTTTTTGTTAATTTCAGCTTCAATGGCTTTTCATCAGAGGGAGTGCTAGTTGCCATTATGAGTTCTTATGCCTGAAAATAAAAATACTTCTTATTATTGTCTTATAGATAACAAAGATTTTTGCCATAAACATTCCATAGAAAAAATCAAGAAAACATGTTTACATATCATATCATATTTGCTGTACCTCGTATATACTATGTGCTTATCACCTTTTTCCGTGTGATCGTCAATTTCAATATTACCAAAAGCTTGAGAAATACTGATGATAATGCTTTACAACTATCAAAAATGAATCCCTCGTCCCAGAAAACCTATAAAAACATATATTACAAAGACATAAACAGAAAAAAGTCATTGCTAATATTTTTTCCATATGCGGACAAAGTCAAATTCAAAATTGCCGCCATTACGGCCAAAATCACCAACAGCTAAAGTGCAAACAAGCAGATTCTGATTCTATGGTCTCAAAAGAATAGAGAAAACTGGGTCTACAAAAATCCCTGGGGGGGGGAGGGGAGGGGGGTCCTATGGGGGGCCCACGGTCTAAGATGAATCCCAACCAAACTCAAATTAAGATATTTCATAATTTTAAGACTCATTTACATTCCGATCTTTCCGGACAGTATCACCCTGTTCATAATACTAGGTATGAAGTTAATTCTAACAGTCACGCCTTCTCCATCATGAGGCTCAATACTAGACAGTATTTTAGGCGTTTTATTCCTGCTTTGAACAAACTGGGGAATTATTTTCCTAATCGGGTAGTTGAATCGGACCCTTTTAAATCGGTAGAACTTCAAAAGTTTAAACTTTCGGCAAATGTTTTCATGTTGAACTTTCTGACATAAGTCTAATTTTATAGTTTATAAATAAAATAACTGTTCTAATATTATTACTATTCCTAAGTTATTTTAATGTGTTAATGTTGATACTGCTCTTAAAATATCTTATATTAATTTTTCATTACTATCCATATAGTTTATATATTTCCTTATTTCCTTTCCTCAATCATTTATTTTTCCATGTTGCAGTCCTTGTGCTTGTAGCATCCTGCTTTTCTAACTATAGTTGTAGCTTAGCCAGTAATAATGATAATAATAATAATAATAATAATAATAATAATAATAATAATAATAATAATAATAATAATGATATAAAAGGATAGAGCCTAAGCTTTGTCAAGTATGAATATTATACTATTTCTTTTAAGGAGTAAATTTAGCAGTAATTTTATTCATAGCAAAATGGTGATCAAATTGTAACATTTCTCATTTCCTGCAAGAGATGCGGCAGAAAACCTCTTCGTTAATAGACAAAGAGAAGATTCTCTAAAACGGCTTAGTTAAGGAGTTCGCACAGCCCATAGTTCACCAAAAGTTTAATTTCATTTTCTGTTAAAGGATTTTCTCAGATACACATCTAGACCAGGTGTGCAGTGAACTTGTGGTATCACTTTTTTCTTATAGATTGATTTATAGAATAGATGTTGGGCATAAGAGTAACGAAATTTCCGCTGATACCTGTGTGCTTAGGTTTAAAAGGGCATACCATTGCTCAAAACTGTCCAAATAATATGAAGATAATATCCAAATATCTTACAATGCAATTTCGTTAACTGCTATATAATATCTATGAACAAATATTTTATTTCATAATGATCAACAGGTCATTATTTGAGAAGCCTCGTGTAGTAAGCTACTCGCTCGGATTAGACGGTATCGGTTTAAGATAATTGCTTTCTTATCTATGAAATATCTTTTCATCTCACATATGAAGGTATTTTGAAATATATTTGATCCTTTAATTAGCTGCAAAGGATAGCTAATCTCACACCGTTTGCATTAGCATACAGCACTGCTACAGTTTTGACTGACTGTTAAGCAATGCCGGAAGTATAAGTGTATATTCGCATGGCCTGAAGATCTCACGTCTTTTGTTGGCCTTAAATGGCTGCTCAACATATTAATGTGACCTTTAGGCTTCATAAAAACCCTTTGTTTACCGAAAAATTATGACTAACTCGTCAAAATGGGTACCGTGACTGACAGTGCCAACATAGCTAGCGATAGAAAAGAGTATTTTAGAACTACATAAGACTAACACCTCACATTGAATATTTTGGTGACCTTGAAGAGTCATGCTTAGACAATTTTAGGCTTTAGGCTATATGAAGTCCACTTCTTTTTATTCTTTTTAAACGTTTGTTTTGTTATGGAAACCGTCAGTCGGATGCATATTCAAAGGTATAGTCCAAAATAATCTATATTTTTAAAAGGAAAATTATATCTTATGAGAATCATTCAAAAGTTAGATTAGAGTTTGAACAATGAAATTCATCATGCTTATGGTTTCATGGGTATATCTGTAATTTAAGCAATAAATCATTACAATTTCTTTTGTATTTTTTACAGCATCAAAACTTCTCATCATCTATTATTGATGGGCAAAAGAATTCGAAGTGTCATTTAAATGGCCATTGCAATATCCAGAGGTATGAGGTTTTTTTCCTGTATTTTAAGCACTCATTATATGCTATAAACAAAGCAAGTGACCCTACTTGAAATATAAAATATATAAAAAAAAAATAAGGGAAGCCACACTATCTTAGAAGAATTATTGAATGGGATTATGGACCAGACATTTTTACTTTAGCAAAGTAGCCTATGCTATTTACTATATTTACATCTATTTATGTAATTTTATCAAAAAACTAATTTATAGATATTTTTATGGATATTTTTCATTTTCTCTCTAGCCATGGAAGAGATGCTATTACCATTGCAACTAAAACATTATGTAGAATGGAAAATACTGAAAGATTTATAACACATAAAGAATCAACAAAAACCCAAGGGACTAGAGATGAATCTGATGTCCCACCCAAAAAATAATTTCTGTTTTACAAGTAATAAGATGACTAATCCGTTTCCGCTAAGCAATGACCATGAGAGTGAAAGTTAACCGCTAATTAACATTGCTTCTGGTTTGGTAATGCCTCAGAATATGGCAGAACGTCTGGTATCAGCTAAAGACTTGGGAATGGAACAGCTATCTTCTGTATATAACGGATTTTGAGCGAAGCGAAAAATCTATTTTTGGGTGAGATGGCCATGTCGTCCTGATGGAAGTTCCTATAGGGTAGCTTCCTAGGGTATATTACAACTACGGCGATATTCCCAGAGAATTTACCTTAAGGTACCAGAATTCTAACTCCTGGAGCGAGTATCCCTCGTGAAAGGGATATCGCGACATATCAGAGGACGTATTCTTGACACGCCACATGGCAATCTGCGCCCCGAACAGAGATTCGTATCGCAGGGGGCAAATGGCAAGAAACAAATTCGGGAAAGAAAAAGGGGGAGCCGCTCCCAAGGCTCCCTATCTCCCGTTTCGTAAGCGTGCCTGGCGCCAATCCTGGCGCCATCTGTATTCCTTGTAGCGTACACGAGGTGCTACAGATACTGTATGTAGGGAGGGGTCCTACAGCCCTTTCTTAGAAAGGCAAGGGCGGGTCCATCAGGACGACATGGCCATCTCACCCAAAAATAGATTTTTCGCTTCGCTCAAAATCCGTTTTTTGGGCTCAAGCCATGTCGTCCTGATGGAAGTATACCAGAGCATTACTGTATCTGTGGATTCTCAGAACGTGCCGTACTCCCCGGAGGTAATTTTTCCCGGTCGACTAGACCTAGAGACCTAAGATGTTACCGTTATACATCTTTTCAACTAACTATAAACCATGTTAGAGCTTCCTGCCCCCTACAGGGAAGAGTCCTACTAGACTCTGGAAAAGTCTCGAAGAGTACATATACCTATGTATGAATACCAGGCAAGCTAATATAGTGGTCTCGCCCTATATTAAGTAAAGCATAGTTTATAAAGAACCACTGCGTCAATATGAAATATCGACCAGTTCTCTGCACAATACTTGTATTGGACAAAGGTTTTATATCCGCATAGGAGGAAAACCAATGCAACATAGCTTGCATAAAGGAACAATTCTATTAGAATTATCCCAGATAAGGTACATAGAATGAATGCTCAATTATACCAATAAATTGACACAGGTGAAGGAGACGCAAGGTTCTCAAGAACCAGTTTATTGACAGGCAATAAATAGACAGGTTAACCACAAATTATATATATATATACATAAGAAGAGGATAACCCAAAACTTTAAGCATAAGTATGATAGTAAACAGAACTTGTTTGTCTGAAAGAAAAAACATTAAATGCCACTTTTAAGATACTGAGGTATCAAAGTCATAAAAGTCTGTATTACAAATCAATGACATTAGCGTTAGAAACGCTCGGCACACATGTCTGTACTTATGCTAGGTTCACCTTTGGAAATGGAACAGTCTACATGGGCAACACAGTGCCCTCACTTAGTTTGTAGTACAGTATGTAACTACACACTCACCCTGGAATTAATCGTCCCAATTAAAACCACTGTTCCTCGCAGAGTTAAACAGTAGGGTTAACACCGCGACCCACTGCTACCACAGATCTCTTTAGTTCCTCTACTTGCTTCGCATAGTGGCGAAAGAACACTCTGGAAGACTTCCAGCCAGTGTATGAACGGAGAGGTTCAAAATCCATACAATTAAAGAAATTTAAGGATGAGGCAACTTTCCTCGGATCGTGACCTGCGGGTGTACTGTCAGGATCCGCTCTGCGAATAAAATATGTGATTTCCGCTCTGAGTTGATTCAGAGATAAATTTGAGCCTGATGTTTCTCCCCTGAATAGTTGACCACCCTTGAAGTCTGAAGTTCTATGAAGATAGACCTTTAGGCATTCTACTGGACATAGAGATGCATCTTCTTTCAGAGGGCAGATTCTCCAGGGACCCCACCTGTTGGTGGGTAACTCATTCTTGGCGAGAAACGTAGGATCCGGAAACAGGTTCAGTTCTCCCCCATCCAGGAACTGAACACGACCTGCCTCTCTTGAGAGGGCTACAATCTCACTAACCCTGGCCCCGGACGTGAGTGCAAATAGGAAAATAACTTTTTGTGTCAAATCCTTTAACGCACACTCTTCATTGTTCAACAGAGAAGCGAAATGAAGAACTTGTCTAGAGACCATGAAATGGGCTTTGGAGGTGCTGAAGGTCTGAGCCTAGCGCAGGCTTTCGGGACTTTATTAAAGATCTCGTTACCTAGGTCGACCTGGAAGGCATATAGAATGGGTCTTGTCAAAGCAGACTTACACGCTGAAATCGTGTTAGCTGCCAATCCTTGACCATGGAGGTGGATGAAGAAAGATAAGCAGAAGTCTGTCAAGATCTCCTGCGGATTCTTCGCCTTGACAAAAGGCCACCCATTTTCTCCAAGATGACTCATATTGCCTTCTAGTAGATTTGCACTTATATTCCTCAAGGAAGTCTATGCTGGCTTTCGAAATCCCGAAACGCTTTCTCACCGCTAGGGAGAGAAAATCATGAGCTGCAGGGTCCGGGTTTTCTGTAATGAAGCGCAGACAGTTGACTTCTGGACTCGCTGGGTCAGAACTGGATCTGGTAGCGGTACAAACTTCAGCTGCAGTTCCAATGCCAGGGGGAACCACACGCTGTTCGGCCACTTGTGGGCCACTATTGCCGCTACCCCCTTGAAGGATCTCAGTTTGTTGAGGACCCTCAACAGAAGGTTGTGAGGAGGGAACAGATAAATCTTGGACCATTTGTTCCAGTCGAGGGACATCGCGTTCACTGCTTCCGCTAAGGGGTCCTCGTACGGGGACACGTACAGGGGCAACTTCTTGTTGTCTTTCATCGCAAAGAGGTCTATCTGCAGTTCTGGGACTTGATTCAGAATGAAGGAGAATGATCCTGCGTCTAAGGACCATTCCGACTCTATCGGTGTGAACCTGGATAGAGCGTCCGCTGTCACGTTGCGGACTCCTTGAAGGTGAACTGCTGACAGGTACCACATCTTCTTTTCCGCCAATCGGAAGATGGCCAACATCACCTGGTTGAGAGGTGGTGACCTCGATCCTTGTCGATTCAAGCATCTCACAACTACCTCGCTGTCCATCACCAACCTTATGTGGATCGAGTGACGCGGGGAGACTTTCTTTAAGGTAAGGAGCACTGCCATAGTTTCTAGAAAGTTTATGTGAAAGGTCTTGAATAGCTTGGACCAAGTCCCCTGGACTTTTTTCCGATGAGAGTGACCTCCCCATCCCTCCTTCGAGGCGTCTGAGTGAATCGTCACCGACGGGGGAGGTGGCTGAAGAAGAACCGACTTCTTTAGATGTCTGGCTTGGGACCAAGGCCTTAGAAGAGTACTTAGCCGAAGCGGAACTGGTCTTCTCAGATCTCTTCGCGCGTTTGATGCATAACTTCTCCAAACTCCGGTTGCATCCTTTAGCTGTGCTCTTAGCACTGGGTCTGTCACCGAAGCAAACTGGAGAGAGCTCAGTACCCTCTCTTGTTCGCGTCTTGATATCCTTTCGGAATCTAGAAGTCTCTTGACAGAACCCGCTATCTCCTTCCTTTTCTTCGCCGGGATGGAGAAACGGTGTGACAAAAGGTCCCAGTGGATTCCCAGCCACTGGAACTTTTGAGATGGAGAAAGTCGAGACTTTTTTCTGTTGATCTTGAAGCCTAGGTACTCTAGGAACTGGATCACTTGACTGGAAGCTTGCAAGCATTCTGTCTCGGATGCTGCCCACACCAACCAGTCGTCCAGGTAGGCTACTACCTGAATTCCCTTTAGGCGTAATTGTTTGAGAGCTACGCTCGCAAGCTTCGTAAAAATCCTTGGGGCTATGTTTAGCCCGAATGGCATGGCTCCGAAGGCGTATAGTCCTCGTTGTAGCCTGAACCCTAGGTAGGGGGAGAGTCGACGGCTGATTGGAATGTGCCAATAGGCGTCTGACAAGTCTATAGAGATGGAATATGCCCTCTTGGGCAGTAATGTCCTTATGTGTTGCAGTGTTAGCATTTTTGCAATTCACTATGAACTTGTTGAGTGGCGACAAGTCCAGAATGACTCTGAGCTTTTCCGAGTCTTTCTTGGGAACAAAAAACCGCCTCCCTTAGAAATTGATGGGCTTCACCCTTCGGATCACCTTTTTTCTCCAACAGTTCTTGAACGTACTCCTCCAGAACGGGGGTGGAGTGTTGGAAAAACCAAAGGCACGGGGGTGGAGTGCTGTACCAGCTCCAGCCCAGTCCATTCTTGAGTAGGCTGTGGGCCCAGGGATCGAAGGTCCACCGATCCCGAAATTTCAGAAGTCTCCCTCCTACCGGTATCATCTCACTTGGACTGCCGTCCTGAGGTCTTGCCTCCCTGACCACGACCACCCCTGAATCCCCTTCCCCTTGAGGGGCGCCTAGACGAGCCTCTGGCTGCTCCTCTAGGCTTTGCTCGAAAGGAAGTAGACTGCCCTTCGAACGCTGGGGTGAATGCCGTGGACTGTGTCGACACGGCCTGGGGTACCCACTGAAAAGTGGTCGGGGTTTGTGCCACGATCTGGGGCACTGGAGGCAATGGCAATTGCAGTTGCTGTTGCTGTCTAACAGGCTTGGCTGGCCGAGACGGTAGCCTAGTCCTCATAGTCTTCCTCTTTGGTTGAGGACCCTCATCCGGGGAAGACTTTCTTTTGATAGCCAGGCCCCACTTCTGGAGAAGGTTTCTATTCTCCAAGGCGGCCTTATCAACAACTTCTTTGACCAAGTCGGTAGGGAAAAGGTCTTTTCCCCAAATGTTGGAGGAGATTAGTTTCCTTGGCTCGTGCCTTACCGTAGCCGAGATGAACACGAACTCCCTACAAGCTCTCCTTGCCTTGACGAAGCCATAAAGGTCCTTCGTCACTGTGGCCAGATGAGTCTTGGCCACCACCATGAACATTTCATGGACCTTGGGGTCACTTGCCATCGTCTCGAGAGTAGTCTGAAGAGACATTGAGGCAGCCAGTCTTTCTTTTGTCTCGAACTCTCTTTGCAAAAGAAAGTCAGACAGCTTAGGGAGGTCCTCGCCGAACTGACGTCCGGCAATATCAGCCTCCAACTTTCCAACTGAGAACGTAAGATGGACGTCCTTCCAGTCTTTGTGGTCCATAGGCAGGGCCAGCGACAAGGGTTTACACTCCTCCAGGGAGGGGCAAGGCTTGCCGGCCTCGACTGCTTTTAGTACGGCCGCAAACCCTTTCTGTAAAAAGGGGAAGGCTCTAGCAGGCGAGGACACAAAGGAAGGGAGCTTCTTGCTCAATGCGGCTACCTTTGAGTTAGAGAAGCCCCTCTCTTTCATCGAGGATGAAAGTAGAGCTTGAGCCTTAGCATGGTCCATCACTATGACCTCCTTCAGCTCTGTCTCCTCCTTTGAAGCTGGTTCCTTCCTCAGCCGGACATAACAGTCCGGATATGATGCCTTGCTGGGCCAGAATTCCACCTCCTCCAGGGGAACTGAGCCCAGCTTATCCGAGAGGACGATCTTTCCAGTCGTCATCGGCATGTGCTCAGCATACCTCCATGGGTTAGCATCTGAGCACAAGGGAAGGTCTTTCACATTGAGCTTTTTCTGGGGCCCATGTGATTCTGCAAGGCACTGCATCCGCAGTTCCATTGCAGCCGCCTTCTCCTGATTCTCCTTCTGCATTTGTTGGATCATTCCAACAATAGAAGAGAGGGCCTGTCCCAGCTCTAAGAGAGGGCCTGTCCCAGCTCTACTGGGAGACCGGCCGATGTTGAGGGAATAGGCTCCGGAATCTGAACCGGAGTAGCCGACACCTCGTCGACCTCTTCCTCTACAACGTCTGGGGCTTGAACTTCATCCTGGGCTTCTGCCAGGAGGTCTTCCTCCAGACGCTCGTCCACATCAGACATCCTGTCATCTAACTGGATGTCTTGCATCGCGACCGTGACTTCAGCATCCACCTGGATCTGAACTTGGGGGATCTCCTCTTGAAGCTGGGGAATCACTGCATCAGCTGATGCCTTAGGGAAAAGATACGCCCTCATCTTCTCACTTGGAAGATAAGGGCCAGAGGTGTTCTTTTGGAAGCCCCTTACCCAGGTACGAAGCTTCTCCCTAGCTATATCCCTTGATTCCGCCGTCCTAGGGGAATCAAAGGCCTCAATAATCAGGTTAGTGCACACAGTACATACCTGAGGGTCCCAATACCGGAGATCATCCTTGGAGACAGCGCATGCTGCGTGTCTCCTACAAAACTCATGTCCGCAGAGGTTCTTGCTGCGGACGTTGCAGAAAACACTTC
>NC_090750.1:51333326-51348326 GCF_036898095.1 Palaemon carinicauda | reverse complement strand
AAAATGTACACAACACAATATAAACGATTCCACTCATTTCTTCTTGAGACCTCTGCAACCTAAACAGAATACCCAAAGTGAAAAAAAAATCATAACATCAGTTTTACATAACCTCATCAATAACCTCCCTCTGGTTGCGGGCAATACGGGCTTCTTGGGCGGGACAGGGGTAGGAATTCCTTCATCCCTCGATTATACTTGTCTGGGTTTACGGCACAATTTCGCAACACATCTCACTACCACCGTTTCACCATTTATTTAAATCACTACAACACTTGCACTTGCAACTTTCAGCCAGTGGCCACTAGCTGTTTTCCCGAGAATATCATTCATATTCCCGCCCTTCTCTTATAACAGTAAGTATAAGGTATTCACATCTACACATTCTCTAACACTGCCTATCCTCAAGGCTGAACTTTAATCCTGCAGTCACTTGCCATTCGGGAACCGCCCGGCCCCAGCAACCAGGAATCATATAAATACTTGAATAATACAGCATCCGCCTGACGAATCTCATTTGACCTATTTAACCTCTGATTGTTTTTAGGTTCACTCAGCAGTATGTCATTCATATTTCCACACTCAGCAAAATTACCACAACATTTTACGTATACATTTAGCATCAACACAAGAACACATTGTTATCATCAGGTTTATTTAGAACACGTCAAAAGAAGAAATGAGGTCTGTTCAAATAACAACAATAGCAAAGGAGAAAAAAATTTCTACTCATCAACTCAAGGGATGTCACGTATGCAGGGGTAAGGAGGAACACTTTTGAAAACTACCTCTTCAGGCACCACATGTATGTGTGCTTATGATGTTCAGACACTGCGCCATTAATATTGCCTTGTATCACAACTGTGTTAGATTTAACCATCTTTACTCGGTACGGACCCAAATACGCTGGCTCTAGTTTGTGTTTCCTAGGTTGTAAGTGTTTCAAATACACACGATCGCCCACAAATACTTTTACCGGTGCGGTTATGAGCCGACCATCATACTTTGAGTTGTGATTTTCATTAGCTCTTTTCAAAAACCTTTTAGTGGTGTTCATTACTCTTCTCAATAGATTTAATAAATATAGACGGTATTGCTCAGTTGAATAATTTGGCAATCGTTGCGAATTAATGAGTACCGTATATGGTAACACAGGATCCTGTCCAACCACTAAAAAGAAAGGAGTGTCCCTGAGCGAAGCATTATATGAAATGTTCAAAGCTAGCTTAGCTGTAGGATGCATGGCGTGCCAACGAAGGGGGTCATCAGCCACTAAGTAACGTAAAATTCGCACTACTTCCATATTATGCTATTCCACTAATCCATTTGCTGAAGGCCTATATGCGGTCACTGAAAAGTGTTCAATTTTCATCAAGTCCATGACCGATTTCACCACCTTATTTATAAACTCAAGACCATTATCACTTATCAAAATTTTCGGGCAACCAAACCTAGTAATGAAAGAGCACAGCGCCTGGGCTAATGAATTTGCAGATTTATCTAACATTACGTAAGTATAAGTGGACCGAGTAAATGCATCCACAAATACACATATATACTTATTTTGTGTTAACCCAGTAGGAAATGGTCCTACTACATCCATATGCACTCTATAAAATTTAAAAGGAACCACAGGCCACTTTCTGGCTTCCGGTACAGTGTTTTTATGTTCTTTGAAACAGGTACAAGTGTGACAACATTTTATATAATTCTCTATAGATTTTTTTGTTCCTAACCAAATGAAGGATTCACGTGCTGTCCTTAATGTTCTATCAATCCCTAAATGCTCTGCATACGGACTTGCATGTACAATGTGGATGGCTCATTTAATTGAAGAGGGAGGAAGAACTACCCGTGCACAAAATTCCCCTCCCCTCTTCTCGGAAGCACAATATAAGATATAATTTTCTATAAAAAAATTCTCACGAGGCACATTCAGAAATAATAGATAACTCTCCGATTCCCCTGTAATCACTGCTCGCACTCTTGCCATCTCTATCTCTCTCTCTCTCTCCTTCTGCATGCACATCGGGAGAACCCTCATCCCTTTCTCTATTTTTTTCTATTATGATGGGGGTCTTCAATATATTTTGTTATGTTCTTCGTTCCTCTTTTGTGCCCTAGTTGTTAATCCTATTACTGCACCTGTAGAGAGAGCATCAGTTACCTTGTAAGCTTTACCTTCTATGTTGTGGAAACCCTTTATATTAATCTCTAACAATCTCTCAATCCATCTTGCTTGTCGTGAGGTCAAATCATTTTTGTAATACAAATCACGTAAGGGGCGATGATCATTTTGCAACTGAATCGACTGACCTAATAAAAAGAACCGATGCCCCTCTAGAACCCAAAGAATAGCCAAAGCCTCCCGATCGAATGTACTATAATTCTTTTCTGCCCCCTTTAACGCCCGGGAAGCAAAACAAATGAGTCGCTCTCTGCCTTTATCATCCCGTTGAGAAACTACGTCACCAATAGCTACGCTACTTGCATCTGTTGTCACTAAAAACGGGCGGTATACCGAAAACGAATTCGATAACACAATATATATTTTAAGGTGGTGAAACATGGAGGTAAATATAAAATACGAAACTCAATTCAGTATTTTGATAAAAAAGTATCAAGTATGAACAATCATATAAAATTAACCTTCTCCTCTTTAGTTTCAATGACCTTTCTGTTATCGGCTATCGACTCTGCATCATAACCTGTAAGTTCAGACAGTTACATTATAAACAAGAATTAACACTGAATAACTTTAAAAATTAGTACTTGAAAGGCACTAACTTTAATATGAAAACTATATCGCTCAATCTACGGGCAATTCACAAGAATTCTTCATTACCAATCGAGGATAAATTGGTCAGGTTACACCCAGGTAAGCCTACCACAGCTACAGTGAACAAGGAGGAAAGGGACCTAATTACAGGTAGACCAACAATGTCAAATATTCTCAAATAATAATATCGACATATAATTATCAGTAACAACAAATTAATAACCCACCAGCGGAAAACAACACCATCCGTATAACGGGCTAAGACTGACCGATACAATCCAACTATAACACTAGCACTCGCAGAACTGTACGAGAAAAAAAGAAAGTAACGAAACTATTACGATGCACAATGCATGAAAAGTTTTACGTAATTTGTCCTTACAGAGTTATTTTATTGTTATTTTTAGGTCACGACAGGACTTCTGAAACCTCAACTAAAAGACGCTAATGGCCTTACCTTAGCTAAAGGGCGAAGCATGTATGGCTTAAGTGAAAGGTTTTCTATCGATCATGCGCTCCGTGCAAGATGCAAAGTCCAGAGATGGGGAGAGAGAGAGAGAGAGAGTGAGCCTGTATTTAGCGAAGAGCCATTTTCGAAATCAAAGCACAAATGTCGACAGGATCCATTTGTAATAAATGTCTTCCACTCAGCACGTCTGTTTAGCGCTCTTCATAGCAGCACAGCACCCACGGTGTCCAAAAGGGTTGTAGCAGTGAACCCCTTAAGCTACAGTCTCCGTTGAAGTAGCAGAATTCACTCCCAACCATTACTCCGCCGTGTCACACGTTAGCTCGGAAACCAAAACAAAGATTAGTTCCCGAGAATTGTTGCTTGTCTTGGTCCTTAAGACCACCCAACAGCAGATAAGGCCATTATGCAAACTACCTTAAAATTACATGCCAAAAAGCCTGTAAAGACATTTTACCTAAAGTAGTCATGCACACAGAACATATAACAGCGAAAATTACCCCACTCAAGTCCACACACAAAAGTGCGTGAGAAAATATTAGAAAAAAATTTATACAGAAAAATAAATTACATTTATTTTTGTACACTGGAGGGCACAGGATGCAAATTTCTCACCACTAGAAATTTGCATCATACCTTATAACTATAACATAAGTTTAGTCAAATTTCTGCTCCTAATGGCAGCTTTCCTGAGAGTCCTTTAGGGTGAACTCTCATTAATAGACAACCTACGGGAGCTCTGATTGTCCTCATGTGAATTGAAGGATGCATCCGGAACTACCTTAAGATAAGGGATTAAAGTAGTAACATGTCTTTTAATCAACTCACGAGTCTCCCCTTTAAGTATAATAGCCCCAGTAGTTTCCCCCAAATCATTCTCCTCTATATCCTTCACAATTCCCAATGGAAAATTAATTGTTTTAGTGTTTGGTTCTTTGATGAGGACTATATCACCAATGCCCAACTTCTGGTGACAAACTGGTCTATATATGTCCTTGCGGTCCACAGCCTGAGCTACCAGGGTACTTAAAAACTCATTTTGGTAAGTTTCTAGAAGATTATACCTAACCTTACGAAGTTTTACATACTCATCATTTATTACTTCTGTAGGGCTGCTACTCATCTTTCAATCAGGATCATCAGGTACCTCTTGTAAATCTGGAATTAAATTTAAGGACACCAGCTCATACCCCTTGACTAACATTTCTGGAGTTATGGGCTCTGGACAAGAATCTGCCTCAGTCTCCCTTAAAGATTCCTTAAAGGCTATTGGCCTCTTATTAGCTAGATGAACAACATTACACACTAAATATTCAAAGTCAGGCAAAAAAAAGTACCCAAGTTTTAATAGCTGAAAAAATAAGTTTCTTCACCAATTTTACAAGTGATCCTAGCTCACTATGGCCTTTAAAGAATTGCTGAAACTTTACATGCTCAATGCCATTAGACTCCAAATACAATTTAGTGTCAAGATCATTGATGAAGCTAGTGATTATGTTACCTCCTGCCACCAACAGCGAGCCTGGATCACTAACACAAAGGTGCGGGAATCCATATTAAAAAACATGTAATGAAAAGGCTCTCAAATACTCTTTCACACTGAGATCTCGACAGATCTTCAAATTAATAGCCCTTGACCAAGTGCAGGTGAAACACAAAATCCATACCTTCATCTTTTCAGCTCCCTGTTTAACATTAAATGGTCCAATGAAATCAACAAAAAATATTAAGAAATGGAACAGCAGGGGGACTAGAACAAAATTCTCGATAAGTGTTCTGGTTCAATCTCACACTTCTTGTGTTGAACCTGTGGCATGGAACACATTGTTTAATGGCATTCTTAATGACATAAAAATGTTTAGGAATGAAAAAGCACTTACAAAGCTTAGATAGGACAGAATAGCAACCACCATGCAATATTTTGGCATGTGTATCCATTATGATTAGTTTAGTCAAATAACTCTTGGGATAAAGCAATATAGAAAACTGTTTGTCATGTCCATACCATTTCTTGAACTTTGATTTTACTCTTAAAATGCCATCTGAATCTATGAACACATTAAGTTGGCTCACAAGTGGTGGTATATCCTTCAAAAGTTTATTTGCGAGTCTGAAGTAAGAAAATATTTCCATAAAGTGTGTCTGTTGATCTTCTAGAACTAATTTCCTTAAAGCTAAAGCAGAATAGTTTACATTATTCAAATTCTTTACTTCAACTCCCGCTTTCCTCTTCCAGTGGTCAACACAAAGCATTACCTTCCTGTAAATCAATTTAAGCTTTTCTAAAGTAGAATATTTCTCATGTTCAAGAAGAGGTTCACTTGGAAACGCACTCTGCTCAGCAACAGAAATACTAAGAGCATTAGTGTTTGAGCTAAGCACTGTGAAATTCAGAAACTCATTGCCAGACACCACCTCAACACCTGAAATAAAGAATGATTTAGAAAAAAGTCTAGGAGAAAGGCATCGGGTGACACAGTCTGCTGGATTGTCTTTTCCAGCTATAAAGATAAAACTAACAGGTTTAATTTCACATAATTTCCTGATATTGCTTATCCTATTCTGTACAAACACTGAATGCTTCTGCATTTTGGAGTATGTACATTCTGATGCTTGCAGCCACTGTAAAGCCTAACTGGAATCACAGTACAAATCTAAGCCATCAATGTCAATGGACTTCACACACGAAGGATCAGCCAGATCTCTATAAATCTCCGTCAGGGTTTCTACCCCTAATGATATAGCATTCAACTCCAGTGCTGGAACGGACTTACGTTTCAACAACTTATTGATCAAGCGGTTCTTTGCCTGCAAAAAGCTAATCTCACCCGAGTCAACAACTTCAATGTATACCACAGTACCATAAAAATCACGACATGCATCTGTGAATGCTTTCAGTCTAAATTTTCCATTCCTTCGCCCAATGAACCTCTTAATTTTCACTGGCTGGGAACCATTCACCTGTCTGCAAATGTTCCTCCATTCCCTTTGGAGACTGGGGGATAGTACTTGATCCCAAGCCAGCTCCTTTGAGCACTGAAGTCTATGCATATAAAGTCTACTTCTAATAAAGACAGGAATAATAAAACCAAAACCATCAAAGTTATTGGCAATAGTCTGCAAAACCTTACGTTTAGTATCAGCATCTGGGTTTAGCGAGATTTCCTTAGTATAAATTACATCATCAGCCCTATTCCACACAATACCAAAAAGGCTATTCTCAACCGGAGTACTAGTTTCAAACTTTGCATCAATTTCAGCCTGAAGGGTAACATCATTTGTTACTAACTGTTGTATCTCAAACTTATATGGGTTGAGAATATACGACAACTGTGAACAAGCCCACTTCAAATACTGAGAATCAGCAGAACCAACAGCTCCATTGTCCATATAAAATAGAGAGTACAACAATAACTTAAGGTTCCTCAGCTGTGGGTCTGGTTCATATTGATGCACTAGTATATAATATAGAGCTAGCATGAGTAAAAATGGACTACAATGAAGACCAAAACTAAGTCTAACATTCTTGTAGGCTACAAGAGAATAATCGTTCTTCTGTACATTTTTGAAAAAAAAAAACAGCAACCTAGCTTGATCATTATTGTTCAAGGACAACATGTTAAAAGCTTTCTTAAGATCATACATTAATAGCAACTTATCAAACCTCAAGTGTAAGAAGGCTGAAGACAGCTTCTGGTTAAGGTTAGGTCCTGGATCTATACACTGATTGTGAGAGAAACCACACTTAACTTTGACAGTTTCTTTGAGATTAGACAAAAACACAATACGGCATTTTGTGGTTTCTTTCTCAGGCCTAAAAACAGCCATGTGTGGGAGAAAGAAATAATTTGGATGCTCTGCCTTAAATGAATCTAAATCTGAAATCTTCTCAATTATTCCATCTTTTAACTGATCCCTAATTACCCGATCAACTAACTGCAAATGCCCATCCTTCTTCCGTAATTTCTTAAGATTTGTCTTTAGTATCAATCTTGAGAGATTTTCGTTAGTTGATAACAAATGTGCAATTTTGCTATTCCACAAGAGGGGAACTACAAGTCTTCCATCCTTTTCTCTTGAAAAATTACTCAACGCAAAATTTACCCACTTCTGATTAGTCTCTGACATAATGCTTTCAGCACTAATGGCGTCCAGATTCAAAAAGCGGCGGCATTCGTGTTCAAGCACTTTATCAGTAGCCTTGATCAATATAGATTGTACAATCTGACCTTTGTCATCTAACACTGCTATGTTACTGCCTACCTCAAGTTCCTTGTAATGTAGGTCACCCATTTCATCATCCAAAAGAGGGTCAATTTGTATTTTACATAAGAAAGAACAGGTAGTAGATTGGGAGCAAGAGGAAAATTCAGTCCTGCTTGAACGTAGTGGATTAATTACTTCTAACCTCTCATTACAAATATTAGGCAGACCCAGAAATTTAATAATTTTGCTCAAATTTTCAAGGTTTCCCATTACCAAAATACCATGTTGTGAATCAGTGTATACTGAAGGGGAATGACAACCAAAGGCTACATCTTTACCCATTAAAGCGTAATGTGCATTAGATCCCAATAAAACCTGAACATCATCAATACCGTCACTGTCTGTGCAAAGTTTCTTATTTGCCAATATGAATCCCTTATTTTCGAAAGATTCCACTATCTTGCCTAACCCTGGAAGATTTAACTTTATATTAATGCTAGGAACCACAAGTGCAGGAACATTTGAAACACAATTGCCAAACTTCATAGGAAATTGAACAAGTCTGCTTATATATTCTTTAGAACCATTAAACCCATTAACAGTTAATTTTAACACTAGGTTCAAGAACAGGCAAACTACACTTATTAAGCAAGCTCTCAGACAGTGAAAATGAAGCCCCGAACATTTCACGCACTTTTGACGAAATTCAAATCTACATTGCCTTCTCATATGGTTAAGATTCCCACATCGAAAACATCCTTTTAGTAATTTCAAACGCTGAAGCTTTGCTTCTGAAGTGTCATAACGTTTGCATTTAAATATAGAATGATTATTTTCACCTTCTACACAAAGTATACAGTAAAACTTCCTAACCTCAGGCAATGTCTTAATAGCTAAACTAGTAGTTTTCTTTCTAACACTAGATTGAAGAGTACATAAAAGAACTTCACTTTTCAAGCAATTTTCATACCTCTCACAGGCAATAAAGAAATTGTCCATTATCTCCTGAACAGAAGGATAAGTCTTTGTAGTAATCTGAACCAACTCCCTCTTAAACTTGTCATTAAGTCCATTCCACATGAAATATTGAATAAAATCATCAGGAGTCTTTTTAAGAGTCTTCACAGATTCAACAACTGTTCTTAAAATGGAAATAAACTTAAAAGTTTCATCAGATTCTCCCAATCTTAAACTCGTCAATGTTTTTATAGTAGAAGTTTTACGAACTACTTCCGAGGCAAAGGCTAACTTAAGCAAGTCTTTGGCGTCCTTGTTGTTTGTCAGCTTCCAACGAATTCAATAAAACTTTAGCTCTTCCCTCTACCTGCTGTCTTAAAAGAAGTAACAAATCCCTAATGATTGGGTAGTGCTTTCAAACTCTGATATAAACCTAATGAAATCCTCCCTATCCGTACTACTGAACTTTGGTAATGGAGCTGTGGGCTGTTTAAGAAGACTTTTAGCAACCTCAACAGTTCCAGGTGCAGATGCCACCTCTAGGCGAGGAATACAATATTCTATCTTATCAAAATATTCAGTACAGGTTGCAATCTCTGACTCCCTAGCATCCTCACTGAACTCCCCATTCGAAATTCTAAGGGAAAAAATCTCATCATTCAGATCAATAAGTAGTCTTCTATGACTTAGCAGTACACTTCTTTCAGAAATTTTTTGCCCAGCACTGAGAGTCGAAAAAGACTCTATACGATTATAAATATCCGTAACCTTCTTCCTGATGACCTTGCGTTTTGAGATTAATGTTTTAAGATCAGACATCGTGATGGAATAATTATAAAAAATATTAAATTCTTAGTCTTTTCAATGCGATAGTAACTAAACACTTACCGCCACCCTCCAAATCAAAGGGCTTAATAGACAATGATAACTTCTAAATGGACAAAAAAAGTTTAATAAATAAGCAAATATATAAAATAGTTAACCTAGACACCACGGATAATGCTTCAATGAAGGAAAAATCTCAATTCTAAAATAAACTGTACTGATAAAATTGGAAAATAACAGCGAAACACTTCTCTCCCCCTCTCCCCATTCCGACTTTACCAAGCTCTAAGTGAACTAACGACCAACCTCCACATACACCACCTGACATGCCCCACGTTGGGTGCCATATACAGAACACGAATTCGATAACACAATATATATTTTAAGGTGGTGAAACATGGAGGTAAAAATAAAATACGGAACTCAATTCAGTATTTTGATAAAAAAGTATCAAGTACGAACAAACATATTAAATTAACCATCTCCTCTTTAGTTTCAATGACCTTTCTGTTATCGGCTATCGACTGCATCATAACCTGTAAGTTCAGACAGTTACATTATAAACAAGAATCAACACTGAATAACTTTAAAAATTAGTACTTGAAAGGTACCAACTTTAATATGAAAACTATATCGCTCAATCTACGGGCAATACACAAGAATTCTTCATTACCAATCGAGGATAAATTGGTCAGGTTACAATTAGCGGTCGTTACTGCACCCAGGTAAGCCTACCACAGCTACAGTGAACAAGGAGGAAAGGGACCTAATTACAGGTAGACCAACAATGTCAAATATTCTCAAATAATAATATCGACATATAATATCAGTAACAAATTAATAACCCACCAGCGGAAAACGACACCATCCATATAACGGGCTAAGACTGACCGATACAATCCAACTATAACACTAGCACTCGCAGAACTGTACGAGAAAAAAAGAAAGTAACGAAACTATTACGATGCATAATGCCTGAAAAGTTTTACGTAACTTGTCCTTACAGAGTTATTTTATTGTTATTTTTAGGTCACGACAGGACTTCTGAAACCTCAACTAAAAGACACCAATGGCCTTACCTTAGCTAAAGGACGAAGCATGTATGGCTTAAGTGAAAGGTTTTCTATCGATCATGTGCTCCGTGCGAGATGCAAAGTCCAGAGATGGGGAGAGAGAGAGAGAGAGAGAGAGAGAGAGAGAGAGAGAGAGAGAGAGAGAGAGAGAGAGAGAGAGAGAGAGAGAGAGTGAGCCTGTATTTAGCGAAGAGCCATTTTCGAAATCAAAGCACAAATGTCGACAGGATCCATTTGTAATAAATGTCTTCCACTCAGCACGTCTGTTTAGCGCTCTTCATAGCAGTCCAGCACCCACGGTGTCCAAAAGGGTTGTAGCAGTGAACCCCTTAAGCTACAGTCTCCGTTGAAGTAGCAGAATTCACTCCCAACCATTTCTCCGCCGTGTCACACGTTAGCTCGGAAACCAAAACAAAGATTAGTTCCCGAGAATTATTGCTTGTCTTGGTCCTTAAGACCACCCAACAGCAGATAAGGCCATTATGCAAACTACCTTAAAATTACATTCCAAAAGCCTGTAAAGACATTTTACCTAAAGCAGTCATGCACACAACATATAACAGCGCAAATTACCCCACTCAAGTCCACACACAAAACTGCGTGAGAAAATATTAGAAAAAAATTTATACCGAAAAATAAATTACAGGCGGTCAAATCTAGGATATGCGAGTAATTCATTGCTAGTTAAGGCAGCTTTCAAATGGTTAAAGGCCCAAATTTATTACTTTTTGTTTCTTTAAAGCATCTAAGGGTCTCGCAATCTCTCCAAAACCTCTTATGAAGTTACGGTAATGTCCAGCAAGTCCTAGGAATCCAGCTACTTCCTTAGAGTTACATGGCCTGGGGAAATCTCTAATAGCCGCTACTTTACTGGGGCAGGGTTGGATACCTTCTGGGGTTATTATGTGACCTAAAAATTCGACTTGTTTACAGAAAAATTTGCATTGACAAATTTATTTTCATACCATTACGTCGCAATGCTTCTAAAACTTTATGAATATTATTATTGTTTTCTTCGGCTGTTTTCCCTGTAATTATGATATCTAAATAAACAAGAACATTATGGCCAATCAAGGGCGTCAAAACCGCCATCATTACTCTAGAAAAATGACTTGGAGCATTTTTAACGCTGAAAGGAAGAAAATTAAACTGAAATAATTGATCGTTAGCTATAAATGCTTTTTTACATTTACTGTCTTCCTGAATGGGTATTTGATAGTATCCAGATTTTATATCAAGTTGTAAAATATTGACTATCCCGTACATTCACAAGTAATTCTTCGATCGAGGGCAATGGAAATGCATTATCCTTAGTGACTGCATTCAATTTCCTATAATCAACACATTGAGCCATCTTTTTTCCTAACAGCTACAATTGGAGAAGCCCAAGTGGATTCACTCTCCTTGATTATCCCTTATTAAATTTCCCTTTCTATCTCCCCTGGAAATGAATCGGTACCTTATAAAGCGCTGACTTGATCGGCTCCGCCTGCCCAGTTTCAATGCTAAAGGGAAATCGATCAATCCTCCCGGGTGGCTCATCGGAATAATTATTGACAATGTCACTAACTACAGGCTGATATTCTGATGGACATAATTTTTGCGCTTGGATAATAAAATACTGAGTGCGTTTGTCTGTGTGGGCTGGAGTTGTTACTCTCAACATCCCATTATAAGTAATTTCACATAACTCTAATTCACACACAGAATCACTTCCTAAAACAACTCTTTTATTTGACAAATTAACTATCGTTATATCAGCTCTGTTCTCTTTTATTTCCATCAAGCCCTCTAAAACCATATGGGCCCAATTGTCATCGGACTTAACAACGACCTTGGTTCCTTCTGCAAGTGGGCGACACAGGGTTACAGATATGCTTGTAAAGGTCTGGGGTGACAACACTTCTCTCTTAGGTACAGCTGTTATTCTACTTAAATGTCTCTCCGAGCTAACACACGCACTTATTCTCTCATGACTTTCTATCGGCAAAATATACCCTCCTGCTTTTACTGTTATTGTATCTTTTCCCCCAAAAATGCAAATTTGATTATTAGAGATAAAATCGATTTCTAAAATGGCCTCGATTCCTGGAATTCCCAAGGTGGGCAAGACAAAAAAAATCATATGTAAACTTCAGAGACCCCACCTTCAATTGGACGGTTGTTGTATGGTTTATGTGTAGTTTATTTCCTCCTGGCGTGTCAAGAACAATGGATGCCGCTGGCTGTAGTGGATTTGATGAGAATCTTTTTTTCAATCAATGAAACACTGGCTCCTGTGTTAACCAGTGCTCGAATGGATTTATCTTGCAGGTCGATCCTAACAGCTAACATTCCTAGACGGCCATTACGAGATATGGGGTACGGGCCAATGACCTCAGCCACAATGCCGCTGGACCCAGTGCTGCGGGGGTGAGGTCGAGGGTACCGATGAAGGTCCCAGTGCCTGCTCTGTCACGTCTGTTGTCACTGCTTCCTCGGCTACTGCTTGTGATGTCATGTGGGGGGTGGGGGGCTGTGGGGGGAATGGACCTTCGAACTCCATGGTCCCCCCTTCCTCTGTTTCCTTTTCCTTGGATGTTGGGCAGGGGGAGGTGTGCGTGTGCCACAGCCCGCCCGCCCTGGGCGTTTTTTGCTGAGCACTCCTGAAATAGATGACCGAAGGCCTGACAAGTGTAACAGTGGGGGGATCCTTGGGTGGGGCACTCCGCTCGTAGGTGCCCCTCTCCCCCATAGTGCCAACATTTGAAGACTCTGCTAATCTGCTGACTGCATTCCCCCTTACCTCTCTTCGGGGGTCGACTGCCTCTCATGGCTGCCAACTTCTCGGAATCGGCCCCGTTATTCCCAGTCCTTTTTTCTTCTGGCAAACTGTCTAAAATGGTTTGTATCGCACTCACTACGTCTGCTAACGAGTGATTTTCATTGAACAAATAACCACATAAATACGGGTTTACTAATCTGCGAATATGTTTACAGCATTTGCCTTTTTATCACCTTACGGGAGATTGGCACTCCGGGTAGCAAACAAATCGCAATCCCAAAAAATGCGAGGTGCAAAATTAAGAACTGATTCACCATCCCGTATTTTTGGTTTGTAATTTTCTTTTAGGACTCCCTTTCTCGCATCAGGCAAGGCATACATCTCAATTAAACGTCGTTTTATTTCAGTATAACTTCTTAAACTGTCTTGTGGTCAACACATTACCTCCATTGCCGGAGCATCTTTCAGTAATCTAATTACTTGAATAGCTTTTTCCCTTTCCGACCACCCATATGTAGCTACTTCAAAGTCTCTCAAAAACGCTTCAATCGATTGAAACCCTTCGTTAGGTCGTTGATCATCAAAAGGCCTAACACTTGCCTGGAGTTCTGGCAATTTCCGAACTACGATTTGCGTATCTTCACTCGGCTCTGCACGTGTACTTTCACTTATGTGCATTTGAATTCCGTCAATATACGTCGGATATGCCGTGGTTGCGCGCCACTCCTTTTCTTGTTCCACCAACAGTCTGTTCATTAACTGTTGCAAGTTATCTAACTTATTTTCCAATTCTTGTGTTCTAATTTCCTGTCTATATTCTTCATCTGCAATGCTATATCCCACTGCTCCTTCGTTCTCATCTCCTGCAGCAGCAGCGTCTGCTATGTTAGTCTTTGCGTTTGTAGGCATCTTGAACTTTTATTTTACCGGCTCAAAGAACAACTTCACTCACAGCATACACAAAAGACGTATTTTTTACATGTGAAACCAATATGACCCGTGTAGACGGATAATGAGACTTTGGAATATGGGTTTTCTTCATTTATTACAAAAGGTTGGAATATGGGTTTTCTTCATTTATTACAAAAGGTTGGAATATGGGTTTTCTTCATTTATTACAAAAGGTTCGTTCGTAAGTACACTATACACAACTACCCTCTCAGGTAAGGGACTTGTCACACTCGAGCGCCCACCAACAACTAACTACTCCCTTCGCTACCAAAATGCAACCATTGCAAAACATGCTGAGACATAGGGTTTTGTGGAATACTCATGAATATTGAGTTCATTTACCTTGACGTATAACACATATACATGAATTAGGACATATATATATATATATATATATATATATATATATATATATATATATATATATATATATATATGTGTGTGTATATATATATATATATATATATATATATATGTATATATATATATATATATATATATATATATATATATATATATATATATATATATATATATATATATTTATACACACATGTATATATTTAAGATTTAGCTTTTGGCCTGGCTTATATTTCCATGAGTTATTTATGAAATAATAACAAAAGAATGATGAAATCTTGAAAGACAAAACAGTGAAGAATACCTCACATCATTCATAAAAGTGCAACCAAATGTCAAAACATCTTTATTTATCAGAGAGAGAGAGAGAGAGAGAGAGAGAGAGAGAGAGAGAGAGAGAGAGAGAGAGAGAGAGAGAGAGAGAGAGAGAGAGAAATTATGTTGAGGAAAGGTCATCAAAAGACGATTTATGGACAGCTCCATAACGCCGTTAGAAGAAAAAAAGAATGAGGAAATGATTGATTGATAAAATCATCTTTTTCTTCGGATGGTGACTGAGGTGATTTGGATTCCCTCTTGCGGAGACTGGTGTGTGTGGTAGAGATGCAAATGCCCA
>NC_090750.1:51310826-51328326 GCF_036898095.1 Palaemon carinicauda | reverse complement strand
TTTGCAATGACACTAGCAAGCAACCGCTAACGCTCCCTTGCACATGCCCTTTCCTCGTGATCTATCGCACAACGAAGGCTTTCTAAATCAACATTCGTAGTAAAGAGGACTGCATTCCCAGTGATCTTAAACCGGCATATCTCCTGCAAGATGACCTGCCTACAGTTCGCCTCTCAAGCACAGGGTGCCCTATTTCACACGTAGGTCTTTTTTAGGGGGGAAGCCATGTACCGCTAGTATTTCCTTTTCATTTTTTTTTCTTTTTTTTATCTCGTTCTCCACCCTCAATATTAACAGAACCTGTTTAAGTTTGCTCTGTCTTGCATTAACTGGTTTGAACAATTGTGATATTCTTGCTTGCAAGTCTTTCTATATAAGCTTGTTGTCTATTTCATAAAAATTAGTTGTATTCCTCTCGCCTTTCTTATATAACGTAAAAATGCACTCGCATAACACGCTAGATTCTCCGTTGTCTGGCGGCCGCAAGAGGTTCCTGTAGCTGTTTGCTAAAACAATGACAAGAACTATTCTGTGGGTGATGCCATACCAGTAAAGTCGATAGCAATGGAAATTATATTAATCAAGTTGCTAATCAGAGTAATAACTAGGGTTTTCCAAATAAGTAAACTACTACACACATTAAAATGAAAGGCTTTCTGGTGTTGTACAGCTTTAAACTAAACTTTGTACTAAATAGATAAAAAAATAGATTAGTGATAGATTTAGATTAATGTTTATATATGAATGGAAAAAAAAGAATAATTGCTTGTTGGGAAGCCATTCGGCTTTTTATAAGCATGATTCAAAATAAAGACAGTATAGATAGTAATACGATCAAGTTGAAATGTCAACATTTCTCGTCCATAAATGCATAAAACCACAAACTGACCTCTCGTTTTAATTCAATTTGCAGAATTACTGACCATTCGGATAATATGATCCATTTGCAGGCCTCCGTTCGCAAGCACAGATATTGTTTATGTCAGAGTATCGTGCTCTATAGATATATTTTGTTGAAAGTTTTGGATCTGTATTTTATTGAAGGAATATTACATTTTCTTATCAGTTTTCAAGTTATATATTATACAAGGAATTCTACTACGAATTCGGGGTATTGAAATGATGATAAATGAGACTCGATAAATTGAGAAACATTCTTTTATATTCACAATAATTTACATGCGTCATAGATATTTAAGCTATAGGAAAGAGGATGTTGAAGTTTACCAAAGCTTTTGGAAGAAATGCTGGAAATTAGTATTTCTTTCCTCATTAATGACATACCATTTTATACCTTTCTTCATTACTTAGCTACAGAAGGATATGTCAAATTTGCTCTTCACCTCTCCCATACACATACACACAATATATATATATATATATATATATATATATATATATATATATATATATATATATATATATATACATATATAGAGCCAGACTCCTGCTCTTCATTATATCTGGGAGATTATTGTTTCATGGTAATTTGAAGGTAGAAAGCGTATCTCATATTATTAAGATTTTTTCTTTTTTATAATACAAAACTAAAATTTTTGTTCTGAGGGAAATAACCTGTTCTGGAGAAGTCCATCTAATATTTAGACTTCTTCACTATGTACAAATAATTAAGTTTCTATTGAGACAGAATATCATGAACATTTGGTTCTTTTTTCTAAAAAAAATATTCTATTTTTTTTACGATGATGGAGCTAGTAATGTTACATAGATTATGAGAGACAGCAGCCTATTCTGGAATGCAAGAGTCGTAAATTTTGATAAGGTGTTATCATTCACAGTCTTACAAACAAATTACATGAATTTCAGTTTCGGGTGCCATAATATTACCAGAATCTTGATGACAAATATCATCCTTTTGGAAGAAGCTGGCAAAAAGAAAACAATCCTTTACAAACATCTCTCAAGCAGATGTGATGCATGGTCTGTCAACCATTGTCAATACGAATATTTCAGATATCTGCAAAACCTTTCATATTTAAGTGGAAAGTGTATTCCCCTCTCTCTCTCTCTCTCTCTCTCTCTCTCTCTCTCTCTCTCTCTCTCTCTCTCTCTCTCTCTCTCTCAGTTTTGGAGTGACATTGAGTTATCCCATCTTTCGTTGCCAAATGATCAAAATGGATAAACGTTCGCTTTTATCTTAATTTCCTATTAAACCGAAAACAAACAATAAATCACTCAGCAAATTTTTATTTCAATGGTGATTCATATTAATATTAAATAATCTAAGATCATTAACGAGTAGAATGATTAAAGGATTAATTCGGGCACTTTTACCACCCAGAAGCACTGCTGAAGGGTGCTAACTAAGCCTTCCATAACTACTCTCATCCAAGTTTCCATGTACAAGTTAAGTAAGGCATTTACATAATTCCATGGGTCAATAACCTTGTTTAAATATACATAGGTACTTAATGATAATAATAATAATAATAATAATAATAATAATAATAATAATAATAATAATAATAATAATAGTGACGACAACCCGACAATAAATGCTATAAATATATATAATTTAAAAGTACGTTCACAACTAATTGAAACATCAGATACAATTGCATTGTTTATTCCAACAAAAATTAAGAAATATATATAATTAAAGAGATAAATTGTGAGCTATTCCACGAAGAAAACATAAAGCATTTAGATTTTTACGTTTCCTCATCAACCTTTACTGGTCACCAGAGTAAATAAATTTTGATTGCGCCTCGGGACTTTAATCTAGTTATGTTTTTACATGGTGGTGGCAGTAAAACCTTTCTCTGCATAAGAATATTGTACCTGAAGGTACTTTACAGCGCTGGTGAGCAAGAGTAAATGATTAGAAATCGATTAATGTTAAATATGATTGTTCTCTAGGTTTTGAAAATTTTGCTTTGCCCGTGTAATAGTTTATAACACCACATATCATTTTTGGAACTCTCCTCGCAAAGCTAATGTCAGAGTTTTCATTAGAAGATATTGATTCTTAAAACAAAATAATCACATTTTTGGCAGATTTTTACATCATCTGTGGAATGGATGAATATTCTTCACTTTTCTGTTTTGTTGGACTTGGTAATACATTATTGTCATTAGCAAGTAAACAATCTAAGCAGACTTCTCAACACATGGATTTGGTAAAGGTATGAACAATGAATCCTGGAATGTATACTACAATACTACAATACAAATCTAATAGTTGACAGGACGTAGTTCTCATTAATATTACTTTCATCCAAACTGCTATATGCTATTAACCTGTTCTTTGGAGAAGACACATTTATAACATTAATCGAGTTACGTAAAAGAGATACATTACTTTAACACTTGGGTAGGGGTAAGCAATTTCCGCGGAGGACATCCTGAATATTATAATGAACAAAAACAATCTTATAACCAGCCCAAAACTGCCCGGAAGTACAATTATTATTACACCCCCTCGCTTCTTAATTAATCTTTGAAAGAAAAAAATAGATAAATATCGTCTTGGCTCATTTTACATGACAGTAAAATTTTCATTTTTGACCAGAACATGCAATTAATTAGTCATATAAATCTATCAAGCTTCGTATAGAAGCTATACAGCTGGGAAACACAGTTCTTTTAATTGAATTCAAAAGCTTCCTATCAGAAAGTTATAATGACCTGTTTAGGATGGAGCCTTTACCAGAAATTCTCTATTTAAACATGTATTTTTTTTAGCCTCGGGTAGTTTACAGTATTTCAATAGGGACGAGGAGAACGATATAATTTTTTAGCCTGCTTCTCTGTCCATAGAAGTTTGTTATTACAACACTGGACCAATGAAATAACTGCGCTCTCTCTCTCTCTCTCTCTCTCTCTCTCTCTCTCTCTCTCTCTCTCTCTCTCTCTCTCTCTCTCTCTCGCACGTTAGTTGCAACAGTTATAGGAATAGTTGTTTTAGATGTATTAACCTAAGGGCCTCCAATCTTTTTTTTTTTCGTCAAGAAATACTTGAAACGCTGAAGATCCTCTCTTGGTCTCTGAGGGTATTTTGACACTTCATTGTGTTCGCTGACAAAATGGCTACTGTCCCTAATGAGCGTATCGATCACTTATATACCCTGATTTAACCTCGAGTATAGTACACCACAGTTGTAGTTAACTCAAGCAAAAGTGATAGTTGAGAGACGTTCTCATCTTAATGCCTAGTAAGGACTTTCGAGTTCATACTTTAACGACTGCTAAAGGAAGAAACGAGAAAAGAATCTGACGAGCTTAATAACTACGTATTTCCTAATACCCCGTGAGAGAGTAATCCAGCTCTTTTCTAAGAGGGGTTGATATCCAAGTCTTAACTTCTTATTTGTTGTTGCTTCCTAACAACTTAGTTTTAGTTCGCCGTTCAGAACTTCCTCATGCCCTCGACTGTAAAACTACTGCAAGAATTCTTGGGCATGATCAATTATTATCAGTCGCCCTCCAGCCATCGCCACCACTCTTTCCCCCTCTCTACGCCTCCCTCAAAGGTAAGCCAAAAGACCTGAAGTGAGGTTCCTTTAAAGAAGCAGTCTTCTGGAACCCAAGAAAGGCACATCAACCGCTGATGCTCTTAATTTTTCCGTGCCACATGCACATCTTCATTCCACTGATGCCAGCGACGTCGCTATAGGGGCAGTACTCGAGCAGGAGGTCAACAGCTTGCTCCTCCTATTGGCGTTCTCCAGTAGAAAATTGTCCAATGCAAAATCAGGCTACTCTACCTTCGACAGCAAATTGCTGGTGTGGCACTTGGCTGTTCGTCACTTCCCCTATTTCTTGGAAGGTACCCCCTTCATCATTCGTACAGACTACAGGCCTCTGGTGCACGCCTTTACTCGACAGTCCGACACCTGGTCCACCCATCAACGAGGACATCTCTCCACCATGACTGAATACAATTTTACCCTTCAATACGTCCCTGGGGAAATGAATCATGTTGCTGACACCCTGTCAAGAAACACATTGAATTCCATACACTTCGGATTGGATTACAACACTTTGGCAGAAGCCCAATTAAAAAATCCAGAGTACCACGCATGTAAGACATCCTCTACATCCCTCCATTAGGAGGACGACCATCTCGACGACCCCATCGCCACCCTTCTCTGTGACGCTAGTCCGGGTAGACCTAGACAGTGGATACCTGCTCCCATGCCCTGACAGGTGTTTAATTTCATTCATGGCCTTACATATCCCTCTCGGCGTTCTAATGCACAGCTACTGTAAATGAAGTTCATTTGGCATATTATTACTAAGGATGCTATAAATCGGGTCCTTGCCTGTACTTCATGCCAAACATTAGAAGTACATGAACAGACGAATTCAGGAGTTGGCACCTTTCTTCAGCCTGAGCGGCGCTTTGCCCACATTCACATAAATATTATAGGTCCCCTACCCACATTACAAGGACATCTTTACCTGCTTACCATCATTGATCGCTCTACTTGTTAACCTGAAGCCATTACCATGGAAATTTCAATGTACGCTTCGTGTACATACCTTACTTTCAGGATGGATATTGAGATTTGGTATCCCTGAGCATATTACTCCAGACAGGGGTACCACTTTCACCTCTCAATTGCGTTCATTATTAGTGAATCTCCTGGGAATCGCCCTTCATCAGACAACCACATACAACCTTGCACCCAACGGAATGGTGAAAAGTTTTCACCACACCCTCAAGGCAGCTTTGATGTCACGATGCACAAACTCTAACTGGTTTACCCAGCTTCCTTGCGTCCTCCTAGGACCAAAGACCACTCCTAAAAACACTGAACAGCTGAAACTGTGTATGGTGGTCCCTACCAGTTTTTTTTTATTTTTTTCATATGCAACCTCCTCCGACAATTTCCAGCGCCTACGTCCCGTTATGGAAAAATTTACTATGTGCTGTTAGAGTTACAAGCCCCTCAGCTAAGCAAAATATACCGACAGTACTGGATTTGGCAATGCATGTTTTCCAGTGCAATGACAATAGAAAGCCACTGCTAACACCCCTTTATATGAGCCCTTTCTTCGTGATCCATTGTACGTCGAGAGCATTCCTCACCAACATGTGTGGCATTGAAGACTGGGCCTTCATTGATCGCCTAAAACCTGCATATCTCCTGCCACATGACCGGCCTACAGTAAGCCTCTTAAGAGCAGGGCACCCTATTTCACATATTTGTCATTATTTAGAGAGGGGAGCTATGTACCCCACATGTATTACACACACTTGTACATTGTAACGGTATTTTCTTTTAATTGTTTATCTTGCTCTACACCTCTGTTTACTAAATCGATTTAAGCCAGTTTCTTCAGGAATTGATCTATTTGAACATTTGTGATCTTCATCCACTGAGACTGTCTGTTGAAATATAGTTGGTAGTATTCGCCTTGTCTCTCAGTTATCACTTAATAGCCGTTACGCACAGATTACTCTAGGGATCAGCATTAAGTGCACTTTTATTTGTGCTTGTCTTAGATGTGTTAAGTGAAGAGATTGGAAAGGAAGAGTTGAGAGAGTTGCTATAAGCAGATGATTTGGTGATTACCACTGAAAATGAGGAATGGTTACAGAAAGTGTTATAGAGTGTCAAAACATTTTGGAGAATGGTAGCTTAAGACTAAATGTGGATGTGACTTAAGCTACGGTAAACAATAAGTACGGTAGGGACAGGATAGCCATACATGTAAGTAGAGATTCAGTTATAAAATACGTGGGATAATTTACATACTTGGGTTTTATTGTCAGGAGGAGGGATGTGTGGCTGAAGTTTAAAGGACGGAAGCGACACTGAATGTGATAAGAAAATGCCAATCAAGCCGAAAGGTCAATATCTGTAACACAGTAATAAGGCCAGGGTTAATATATGGATTAGAAACGTGGACTCTACGACAAAAAGAGACAGCAAAGTATAAGGGATCAGAGATGAGAATGTTGAGGTGGATTATTGCAATATCATATAAACAAACACACAAAAATAACACTCACATATTTATATATATATACATATATATATATATATATATATATATATATATACACACATGTATATACTGTGTATATATACTGTATACATACACAAACACACACACATATATATATGTGTGTGTATATATACAGCATTTTATTATATAAACATCTATATCTATTAACATGGGTATGAATACATCCACGAATATATTTAAATAAATATAGAGATGATTTTATCTAAAGAAAATTTACCTAAACAGTTTACATCTCTTAGAAAAATATTCTGAATCAAATATTGGTCCCACTTTAATACAAGACTTAACTTGAATTCCAAAGTACCTTTTAATTAGGAACCAAAGGTTGAGAGTAAACAATAACTCCTCCTCCAGAACTGTAAGAGTTTGATGAACCAAGCTGGAAGAGCTTCACTTGCAAGCGTTTGTTTTCTCCAAGCACTAGAAGGCAAGCAGCAGTAAGCTACTTTTAAGATTTTGTTTTTGTTTAATAGTTCTCCTCTCATTTACTTAGAAGAAAACTGCTTGCCCTCATATCTCGCGATTATAATTAATATCAAGAAAAATCTTTGTAGTTTTTTCTTTTCATATAAATATGAACGTTAAGAACAATGTCTATTTTACAGACGGGAAATATTTTAACTTAAAACTGTCTGTGAAACTTGGCTATTTAACGAAGTTGAGTTTTTAGAATCATAACACATAGTTCTTTATTAATCTTGTAACAAATTTCAGAAATTCATTCAGCAACTAATTTGGAACAATATTTTTTATGATCATTGTTATTTATTAAGATTATCTTTAGGCTAGGGTAATCTACCCAAAATAATATTACTACATTGCACTTTATATGGGATAGAGAAACACTTTTGTATTCAACTGGAAATCCCACATACTGTATATTATATTTAGCTTTTCCAGTTCTCAAGAATGTTTCCTATCAGAAGTTTGTCGTGAAATTCCTTCAAACTATGATTTCAAGGATTTTCTTTAAAGGTTTAAAGACCCCTCATGAATGGCAGAGGTCAGGGACAGTGACATTGCCCTATCAAGCAAGACGATGCCCTAGAAACTGACCATATTACATATGCTCAGCGCCCAAGTTCCCTCTCTACTCAAGCTAGGACTAAGAAGGGCCAGGCAATGGCTGCTAATGACTTAGCAGATATACCTATAGGCTACCCTAAACACCTCATCCTTAGCTCACAAGCATGGTAAGGTTTGAGTGACCAAAGGAACTAACGAGTTTGAGCGGAACTCGAACTCCAGTCTGGCAATCACAAGGCCACCACAACCAAACAATATAACTACACTAATTTAATATTAGTGATTCTAGAATTGGTTGAGCGATTTTCGAAGATTCTCGCGAATAAAATTCACATTTATTCTACAGAACTCATATTTGAAGAATTAAACATTGCTATCATATCCTATTTTTAAGCAATTTTTACAATAAGAAAACTACACACATTTGTACTGTCACTACGAATGCAACTTTGCATAATTAAAGCTTAACTTCAAGTAAAATATTAGTAAATAACACATCAAGTTTTCCTTTATCATAAAAATAAACACCAACACTTTTATGATGACAGTGTATCAAATATTCCATGTTTGTTTATCATTTATAAATGTAGCATTATATAACAGTAGTTATATTGGAATAAGACATGAATTGGAAGAAAAACATTGCTCAATTGAGACAGACAATAATAAGATAATCAGAATTTTCATTTTAACAGCAAATGAAATATTTTCTACCTGAATAGTAAAAAAAGAAGTATATGAAATAAAACAGAGCATTCTTGTATACCATCTATAATCAGCGAGTCTTACTTTGGGGTGCATACCCCACTAGGGGGCGCCAGGAGCTTCCAGGAAGGGCGCAATCAGGCCTGCTAGATAGTGTCATTTCTTTTAATTTTTATGGTAATATTAGTTGCAATGTTGTAAAAATCATTATCACTGTTTTCATGTTATTTTTAAAATCATGATTTAAAGATATGCCAAAAACTCAATTAATAAATCAAAAGTTATCAAAGTGACAACTTTGGCTCTCCTGTGGATGAGAGCAGTCAGAGAAATATTTCCTCAGGAATTTAACGCGTCTCGTACCACCTCATTGCTCATATCATCCGTTCTTATGATAAAAAAGGGTTGCAGTAGTCTGGTTCAGTCTGTCTAACAAAGTTGTGAGGAATATCAAGTCCTGCATAATATATTTCAACTATTATCAAGTACTGATAATTACTACATTACTTTTAATGTATCTAGGGTAGTTCTGTTTTAGGTGTCGTTTCCTTTCCTGGAGGAAAACACTCCACGGAGAAAAAGTAAAGTTCAAACTTCGTCGAGCGATTTTTATAAAACATTTATGACTTCACCTAAGTAATTAATCCGAATTTTTTAATGAGCAAATATATATATATATATATATATATATATATATATATATATATATATATATATTTATATATATATGTATATATATTTATATATACATATAAATAGATGTAAATATATTTATTTATATATATATATATATATATATAGACGTAAATACATTTATATATGTATATATACACACACACACACACATACATATATATATATAATATATACACATATATATATATATACTGTATTTATATATATATATATATATATATATATATATATATATATATATATATATATATATAATTATGTGTGTGTGTTTGTGTGCGTATGTGTGTGTGTGTGTTTGTGTGTGTGTTTATGTTATTGCATATCCTTCATGGTTCACTGCTGAAAGCCTTGCTTCCGGTAGTGTTACGTGTTGCAATATTGCAGGATCCTGTATCTGGAGGGAAGTACCATGCAATGCACGACAACAACAAGCAGCAAGCTTCGAGTTCGGTTTCATAAATACATCTACAAATAATATGAATTTGAGAGTTCAACATCCTTTGCATTTCTCCTGTATGTAAACACACAAACGCACGCAAACAGACGCATACATTAAAAAAAATCTCTTGTAAAGTGCAATATAATTTTGCTTCCACAAAATTTTTCTAGATCCGTTCATCTTATATATTCCGACCCTCCTTTGTTGCTTTTTTAAATTTTCCTTCTGTCTGGCGAATTCTATTTTATTTTCTGTCTGCTGAATTATGTAGATTCATTCTGATTTACTGTCTGCCTTATGAATTCTGTTTTATTGTCTGTTTGAGGAGATGATATTGGCCAAAAAATAAGTGAATCCTAGAATACTTACAAGATTATCTTGTAGAATGAGGCATGAAGAGGAAAAACCTCATGAATGGGAGCTAAAAGTGTTGGTGATAATGGCAAAAAAAAAAGAAAAAAAAAGGGTAATCTGACTGACTCCAATAATTCCAGAGACATCGCACTTGCATCAGTTGTCATAAAAGTATATAGAATGCTCATTGTAAAGAGCCTAGAGAGAAGGATTGATGAAAAGCTGAGAGATGAAGAAGCAGGATTTAGAAAATGTAGAATTTGTACAGACCAAATTTACTTTCAAGACATATGGTACAGCAATGCGTAGAATATAAAAATCCATATTTGATGGCATTTGTGGACTATGAAAAAGCCTTTTTTAGTGTGCACCGGTCAATTTTGTGAAGAGGGCTGCGTTGTTTTGGAGTTCCTCTTAAATATGTGAATCTTATTAAGTCTTCATTAGCATAGAAAGTGCAAAGTTAATGTTTCTGGAGTCCTGTCAAATAAATTTCGAGTGAACAGTGGAGTACTCCAAGGGAATGTAGTCACCAATGTTGTTTATCCGCTTCATGAGTTTTGTAATGCATAGAATAGTTGGGGATGGGGGAGAAGGCTGGACTGGATTGGTAACAGGAAATGAGCCGAGCTAGAATATGCTGATGACACTGTCCTTATTAGCAAAATACCACAGGACTTCTAAAGCTTGCATGCCAGACTGCAAGAAATATCACATAAGGTTGGGCTTAAGATAAATAGAAGAAAGACAGAAATGATGAGAACGTAATATGCAATTGAAGATGAAATATCGTTGGAAGGACCAAGGATTAATGAGGTGGAATCATTTAGATATTAAGGAACTATGATCTCTAATACAGGATCTTCAAAATTTTAGTTCAATGAAAGATTGAAGAAAGCAAATCAGATAATGGCTTGGTTAATTAAAATTTGAAAATTAGATCCCCTGTAATTACAAATAAAACCAGACTATATATCAGTTCAGTGAAATCGGTGTTACTGTATGGACATGAATCTTCTTATGAGAATGAAACAATATCCAACAGATTTTGTAGATTTGAGAACAAAACCTTCAGAAGAATATTGTGAGTTAAATGGCAGGACAAGACTAGAAATGAAACTATAAGAGAGATTACTTGGGAGACATGCATGAATGAGATCATGGTTAGGGGTAGATGGAGATCGTTTGGCGTGCTCTTGTAACTCCCCAAGAGATATTAGTTCACCAAACTTTCAACTGGGCTCAACATGGCACTAAAAGAGTTGGAAGACCCAGGCTTACAGAGAAAGGAAAATTAGCAGACGTCCAATATTTACAGCATGTCCATTTTCATCTGGGATGGGATATCTCAAGACACTATGACGGGCCAAGAGAAGATTTTGACTCAAAGACAGGATGCAAGCAACTGAGTGAGTTTATTATAGAGCACTCTCCTTTATATACAAAAGCTCAAGGCAACAGGAAATTTCATGTTCAAAATCAACACCTTTACCATTGACAAAAACAGACATGTTTTTTCAGGTTCTTTTTAGTGTGAGGGGAGAGCGAAGATACAAGCACAAAATGAACTCTGTACGATCGTGTGACACACGGTTGGTACATGGTTCCCCCTCTAGAAATGACATACTGTACATGTTAAATAGGGTGCCCTGAATCTGGAGTGGTAGTAGCAAAAACTGCGCCGATTTGCGGCAGTGAGTGGCTGTAGGAGTCGTTGGATGGGGTGCGAGCAAGTGGTGGATGATGGGTGGCTTTGTTGCCGCTCCGGCTTGTCCCGGGGTAGGCGTTTGTCCTACGGCATTCATAGGCGTGTGTGTCCTATGGCATTCATAGGCGTGTGTGTCCTACAACATTCATAGGCGTGTCCTACGGCATTCATAGGCCTACGGCATTCATAGGCGTGTGTCCTACGGCATTCATAGGCGTGTCCTACGGCATTCATAGGCGTGTGTGTCCTACGGCATTCACATCAGCTTCGGTTGAAGTTGAATAGGTGTCCTCTTCGTCACGAGTGGAGGTGTTGATGGAGGTTTTGAAGGTCTTGAAGTGGCTGTCCATAAGGGCACGAAGTAGGTTCACCTTACGAGGAGAACCGTTTGCGGCAGGTTGCAGGCGAGTGATACTGGTCATTTTCCCGAGGGTAAGCGAAGCCCTTGGGTCCCCCAACGGTTGTTGAGAGAGCTGAAAAAGCTTTGCTATACGGTCGGCTGGCGACGGCGAGTACTGCTGCAGAAGGTATGCTTTGAGGGCGTCATAGTAACGGTAAGGGCGGGGGGAGTCGGGAGGAGCGAGTCACTCCGGGGTCACCAATGTGACGAATAAGAGAGAAGGTTGTGACTTAAAGACAGGATGCAAGCAACTGAGTGAGTTTATTATAGAACACTCTCCTTTATATACAAAAGCTCAAGGCAACAAGAAATTTCATGTTCAAAATCAACACCGTTACCATTGAGAAAAACAAACATGTTTTTTCAGGTTCTTTTTAGTGCGAGGGGAGAGCGAAGATACAAGCACAAAATGAACTATGTACGATCGTGTGACACACGGTTGGTACAACACTCTAGGATACCTTAAGTAAAAACCTAAGAGTCCTGAGATGTCATTTGATTGAAAGATCCGTATACAAATAAAATTCAGAGGCAAATTATATCACTGACATGAGATATATCTAAGTATTCTTTTAATGTATCCACTGAAATGTCTATTTTTGTTCCATATAAGTGAAAAACGCCCATGGTAATAAAATAAAATTACTAATAGTATTTTGAGCGCACTGGTGTTCCATGGTAGTCTTATGTTTGATAGGAGTTGGGCTATCCTCTGTGCTTTTCGACGTGTTTCATCAAATGCTCCGGATACGCTGAATACAATTTATTGTCAAGGACATTCCCTCTTTACATTTGCTGTGTAGAGAGAGAGAGAGAGAGAGAGAGAGAGAGAGAGAGAGAGAGAGAGAGAGAGAGAGAGAGAGAAATAACCGTTGACACGGAGTCTGAACGTGGAACTACCTGCTGTGATAGTTCTAAAAGTTTTGTTCTCGAAAATAGGTTACACTAGATTTTTTCAGTTTTATATCGTAGTGTAATTAAATAACAGTTACAATTGTTATGAACGTTATTAAGAAATTAGGCACACAATGACTATATTGCAAGTGTTAAAAATGCAACTATTGTAATTTTGATTACTGAGAGAAATAGAACATCATGTTGGAGGGTAATTGTTATGCTGAGAGATAACTTGAATCCTATGAAATTAGATACCCCATAAGAAAACATTAAAACTTTCTTTAATACCAGAAATTTTATCAAAACAGAAGTCTTGCTCGTAAAATTAAAGAAAAAGAAAAAAAAATTGTACTTCCTAAATATGAACGACATCCAATCATTTATTTGAAAACATTTCGATCAAAATCCAAATACGATAAAGAACAGCTTCATTTCAATTTAATTCTCTATCTCAGGTTAATAGGACATATTCATACCACATATTCATTTACATACTTTGTTTACATACCCCGCTTCACTTAACAACCCAGAATATATAACAAGTACACAATCTTCTGATATCACCAAAACTGAGCTCTAATTAAGAGATTGTGGACACTGATGAATATACCTGTAGAGTCATTTGCAACTACTGCCTGGTCCTTCCTGGTTCTAACTTAGTTGGAAAGGTGGCTAAGGCGCTGGTCATATTTGTATACCACAGATACATGTTTTTTGTTTCTGTTTTTCATGAGCGTTTTATGAATGGATATTTGGTGTGCACCAAGGAAACTCCAATGATTAGAGAATAGACGTTAGGTTCCTGGATAGTTCATGGATTTTGTTGACGGGAAAACAGATGAAATTAATTCGTTTTTCTATAAAGTTTCGAGAATTGACTTATGAATGTAAAATACTATATAAACAAAATGGTTGTCTATTTACTGTTCCAAAGTTACTTCACAAAGACTTTCTAATATTTATTTTCATTCTGGTTTACGGTGTCATGTTTCATTTTTCTTCATTTGTATAAGCAAAATAAATTTTACTCTTCTATTCCATACGTTCCACTTAGAGTCTATTTCATTCTTTCTCTCCCTTTGTAGCTATTTGAGACTTTTTTCATCAACTCTGGCGTTCCAAACACAATATCCAAAAGACCAGAAAGATTACATATGATGAACAAATTTCCCTGATCTCTGCATCCTCTCTGACTTTATTTTGCAATTCACAAATATCGTGTCCCTCATGAATTCGAAATTGAATATTTCGAATCCCTGTTGCAACAGAGGAGAAGCCAAACTGAGTTTGCATTCAACAGCAACGTTATGAGCTGAGGTCACGGGACCTAGCTTTACGGCTGACTCAATTTCATTGCAGTCGGTTAACTGCCGACTCCCCCTCTACTCCTCTTCCTCGTCCAATGCGAAACTGAAAATAACACCGGCAGACTAGACAATGAGATCTTTTCATTGATTTTTTTTTTATTATGCCTTGGTTTCACAATTTTGTTAAATTTTATTCTAAAACTTTATATTATGAATATATATATATATATATATATATATATATATATATATATATATATATATATATATTTATATGTGTGTGTGTGTCTGTGTGTGTAAGTGTGAGTGTATATGTGTAAAGCAAGACTTACGTATATGATATCTCAACTTCCCCAACATATGGCTTTCACCTCTCCTTCGGAAAAAAAAATGTTGTCAAGATAATCGCTGGAGACGTAAGTCAACATTTGCTATCGAGCGTAATGTCTGAGACTCAACTCAGCCGGGCGGAAATCCCTCTCCCGAAGGATTTCTCCGGTCACTGCTCCGTTTACGCCGAGAGCTATTACCATCCGGTATTGAAATACAATTTCCTCCCAAATCAATTTTTGCGAGGTGGCAGGATCCAGGAATAATACAACGCCCCTGCAAGACGGGAATAGAATTGCAGGATCCAAGAAAAGGCCCTTGCAGGACGGGAATAGATCTGCAGGATCTAGGAATAATACAATGCCCTCGTAAGACGGGAATGGAGCTTTTATTATTATTATTATTATTATTATTATTATTAATATTACTAGCTAAGCTACAACCCTAGTTGGAAAAGCAAGACGCTATAAGCCGAAGGGCTCCTACAGGGAAAAATACCCCAGTGAGAAAAGGAAATAAGGAAATAAATAAATGATATAAGAAATAATGAACAATTAAAATAAAATATTTTAAAAACAATAACATTAAAACAAATATTTCATGTATAAACTATAAAAAGACTTATGTTAGCCTGTTCAACATAAAAACATTTGCTGCAAGTTTGAACTTTTGAAGAGTAACTTTCAGATGTCAGGGAAAGGAGATTGGCTTCAACGTAATTATGACGCCACCCGATAATGACCCATTGATTGGGGAACGAGGAAGATACGTGACTTGGGTTATTATCATTATTATTACTTGCTAGGCTACAACCCTAGTTGGAGAAGCAGGATCCTATAAGCTCAGGAGCTCCAACATGGAAAATAGCCCAGTGAGGAAAGGAAATAAGGAAAAATTAAATATTTTAAGAACATTAACATTATCTAAATAGATATCGCCTATATAAATTACAAAATCTTTAACCACACAAGAGGAAGAGAAATATGATAGAATAGTGTGCCCGAGTGTACCCTCAAGCAAGAGAATTCTAAAAAATCATACTTAAAGCTTTACTGGAAGTTTCAGCAGATTTTTTTTCTTTTATGATTCAAAATGGCAGAGGATCTTATGGTTATGATATCCAGGCATATTGAAATCGTATTTCTCCTTCAGCTTTTTCAGGTCTATAGTCGTAAATTTTCTTACCTCAAAAATCGATCGTCTACTCTTCTTTCCCTAGTTTCCTTTGCAATCTCTTGGTCCCATTCTGTTATTCTTAATGTCAATGTAGTATCTGTTATTCTCATAATAAGCCCTGCCCATGTCGATTTCTTTTCCTTATATGCTGTTAGAATATCTTCCACTTTACTTTGCTCCGTATCCAAAATTCTCCGTTTGTGTCTATTAGTGTTATTCCCATCATAACAGTATTCTTTCTCTAGTTCTTTCAGTTGTAACTAACTTATAATCTACGAATTTAATAAGGCTCCAAACTTCTGATACATAAGTTAATACAGGAAGGAACATCTGTTTAAACACTTTTCTCTTAAGATAACGTAGCAGTGTACGTGTTATAATCTCATTTTCTATACCAAACTTACATAATTAAGAGGAATTCCATAATAACGCAGGAATCTCCGCAATATGGGCTGGTGCACACTATCAAAGGCCTTTTCATAGTCCACAAATGCCATCAAAAGTGGATTCCTATATTCTACGCATTACTTTACTATGTCTCAAAATGAAAATTTGGTCAGTGCAACTTCTACCTTTTGGAAATCCTGCTTGTTCATCTCTCAGCTTTTCATAAACCTTATAGCAACTGACGAAAATTTCATACCACTGTAATTATTGAAATCAGTCAGGTCTAATTTTTTTTGTGGGGGGGGGGGGGGGGGGCATTTTCACCAACACTCTTAACTCTCCTTCATCAGGGTTTGCCTCTTCATGCCACATTCTACAAAATTATCATTTTCGGCCAGTATTATCTCGGCAGCTATTCCATTGTATCCAGGCATTTTCCATCTCTTTAATGATAGCTTTGACTTCCAATACACTGAATTAATTCATGGGTGCATCAAGGTCTTCATCAGCTTCAGCTACTTCAATCAAATTATTCACTTCGTATCTCTCATTCATAACCTCACTAAAATGTTCCATCTAACTGTCTTTCTTCATCTTTTGTTGTTATAACAGATCCATATCTCTTATTGAAGGATATATGCTTCTTTTTCTTTGCCTAAGTCGAGATTTCATTAAATATTCTATGAGTGATTCTTACACCATAGTCACTTCCCATTCTTGAATTTCTTTTGACCTCACTATCAGTACTGGAATACTTGGCATGCTCTATCTTGTAGTTTCCTATACTTTTTTCGAAAACTTTCATCAATCAATTTCTGTCTGTCTCCTTTTCATATTATCCCATGTCTCATTTGGTATCCATAGCTTTCTCCTTGTAACTGTGTGTCCCAAGACTTCATTACCAACTGACTGATATATGTTGCTAATATCACACCATTCTTCATTAATTGTGTATTCTTCGTCTCTTAAAGTCTCTAAGACTACAAATCAATTCCTACATTCAGTTGCAAATGTTACTCTGCACTTTTCTGCTAAAAGCTTAGTTGTATTAAGCCTAGGTATTCTGTCTGCTTTTC
>NC_090750.1:51297656-51310326 GCF_036898095.1 Palaemon carinicauda | reverse complement strand
AGGAGGAAGAATCAGTACAAAATATTGAAGATTCGGAAGAGGAGGGAAATTCAGGTTCTTCTGAAAGCGAAATGGAAGAAGAATTTTCGCGGTATTTCCGTACAAAACGGATTTAGTTTACTTGCCTGACGAAATGGAAGAATCAGAGGAAGAGGATGAAGAATCAGAGGTAGAGGAAGAAGAATCAGAGGAAGAGGAAGAATCAGAACAAATTACTGAAGATTCAGATGATGAGGAAGCATTGGTACAAAATATTGAAGATTCGGAAGAGGAGGAAAATTCTGATTCTTCTGAGAGTGAAATGAGGAAGAATTTTCGGGTATTTCCGTACAAAACGGATTTAGTTTCTTGCCTGACGAAATGGAAGAATCAGAAGAGGATGAAGAATCAGAGGTAGAGGAAGAAGAATCAGAGGAAGATCAGAGCAAATTACTGAAGATTCAGATGATGAGGAAGAATTAATACAAAATACTGAAGACTCAGAGGAGGAGGAAACTTCTGATTCTTCTGAGAGAGAAATGGAGGAAGAATTTTCAGGTATTTCCGTACAAAACCGATTTAATTTCTTGCCTGACGAAATGGAAGAATCAGAAGAGGATGAAGAATCAGAGGTAGAGGAAGAAGAATCAGAGAAAGAGGAAGAAGCAGAACAAATTACTGAAGATTCCGATAATGAGGAAGAATTAATACAAAATACTAGAAGACTCAGAGGAGGAGGAAAAATCTGATTCTTCTGAGAGAGAAATGGAGGAAGAATTTTCAGGTATTTCCGTACAAAACCGATTTAGTTTCTTGCCTGACGAAATGGAAGAATCAGAAGAGGATGAAGAATCAGAGGTAAAGGAAGAAGAATCAGAGAAAGAGGAAGAATCAGAACATATTACAGAAGATTCAGATGATGAGGAAGAATCGGAACAAAATACGGAAGATTCAGAAGAGGGGGAAGAATCAGAACAAAATACTGAAGTTTCAGTAATAGATGAGGAATCAGAGGAAGAAGAAGAATCAGGGGAAGAATCAGAGGAAGAGGAATCAGAAAAAGAGAAGAATCAGAAAAAGAGAAGAATCAGAGGAAGACGAAGAGTCAGAGGAAGAAGACTCAGACGAAGAAGAAGAATCGGAGGATGAAGAAGACATCCGAGGAAGAGGATGAAGATTCAGACGATAAGGAAAAAATCGGAACAAAATACGAAGATTCAGACGTGGATGAAGATACAGAAAAAAATGGATGAAAAAAACCGAAGGCGGGCCCCTGCAAAGGCAAAGGTCATCATCTGCCAAAACAAGAGCGTGCTAAAGGAATGCCCCGCAGAGGATTCCAGGTCGTCAAAAGCCTAAAAGACAAAATCCAGGACAAAAAAAGACCGGCAAGAAGGACACAAAGGCCAAGAACCGAAAGAAGCAACATGTTGAAAAACAGCCCAAGATGCACATTCCAGGAATCAGTTCCAGAGGTACAGAGGGATGGTGTAAATCTGACGCGTTTTGCTTGGAGGATGCTTGGACCAGCTTAAGAGGCTGGCTTTGCAGAAAGGAATAGCTGAGCTGCTTCTAGTATGCTATGTTCCCTGGTGGGGTCGTACAGGGGCTTCGTCAGGTAAACAAAAGGTCGGATATCCAGGTCTATTCTTTCGGATACTAACCTTCGGGTGGTTCTGGGGAATAACCTAGAAGACTGGCTATGCAGAGGGAAAAACGCTCAGGTTTTTCTACTATGCTGTCAAGTCCTTATAGGATGGCCCAAGAAAGTTCCTCTACTAAAAAAAAAAAAAAAAAAAAAGACTTGTAAATCCAAAAAATTGTAAAAGCTAAAAATCTAAAAATAATGATAAATAAAAATGATTAAAACTGGTATAAATATCCCCCCAAAAAATACTTAAAATTCTAAAACAATCCAAAAAAATTAGAAAATTAAAAACTCCAGAAAAAAACTAGAAAAAAAATTAAAAGGTAAAATAAATCCCCCCCCAATAAAAAAAACCCAGAAAAGCAGACAAATATAAAAAGAAAGAAGTAGGAGAAGAGGGTCGTGGGAACCAAACCTGCAAAAATGAGATGGACAAACCCACCCTGATGAGCCCTTTGGTAAGGGCGAAAACCCTTGAGTCTTTCACAGTAGTAGTAGTAGTAGTAGTAGTAGTAGTAGTAGTAGTAGTAGTAGTAGTAGTATTAACAACATTTCATATATATATATACATATATATATACATATATGTATATATACATATATGTATATATACATATATATACATATATATATATATATATATATATATATATATATATATATACATATATTATATATATATATATATATATATATATATATATATATATATATATATATATATATATATATATAATAATAAATTTTGCAAATTTAGACATGATATTCATATTCAAATAAGCCATACATTTCTTATACATCAATGTCTGGATTCTCTTAACGACCTCGGGATCAGAGCCCCAGGCGAAATCACACAAAGCCAAGAGCTTGTGACCAGCCGGGTAAGTTACTGTTTATACAAGCTTCCCAGACAAGGATTCGACTCCCGGCCGGTCACAAGCTCTTGTCTATGCGTGATTTCGCCTGGGGCTCTGATCCCGAGGTCGTTAAGAGAATCCAGACATTATTGTACCAAAAGTATGTGGCTTATTTGAATATATATATATATATATATATATATATATATATATATATATATATATATATATGTATATATATATATATATATATACATACATACATACATACATACATACATATATATATATTTGTCATGTCAAGGGCCTCAATATTTCAGATAGGTTTACTGAGGGGAATACATTTATCACTACTCTTCCCAAAATTATCGGGGCCAACTGTCTCCCTCTTCAGGTGAGTCGACATACTTGAAGAGGAAGGCAATTGCTCCCCCCCCCCCCCCCAACCCTTCTGAAGAATGATAGATAAATACATTTGGTACTTTCCTGTTATCGCCCCACCACTAATTTCGTGATATTAACATTATTATTTTTCCACATTTTTTAAATTTCATTTCTGAACAGTTTTCCTATTTTTCTTTTTCAGATAAAACAAGCCCACAAATGGATAATTTAAAGACACTCATTCGAAAACTTGACAACGAAGAGAAATGCATAAAATGGTTAAAAGAGGTTGGAATCATGCATTGTTATTATTATTATTATTATTATTACTAGCCGAGCTACAACCCTAGTTGGTAAAGCAAGATGCGATGAGCCCAAGGGCTCCAACAGTGAAAATGTGCAAATGGGCACTCAATGAATCTAGGAGGAAACGTGAATGGGTGGCGTTGTTCTAAAAGGGACTGTAGAAGAAAAAGGAGTACGAACGAATATTTGGCTTGTTATATCAAGGCTGCCCTTTGAGGATATAACTCTTCGTTTATTCATGGGCGTATGAGCTGACTTCAATAAAATAATGCGAGAGAGAACTTGGAATAAATAAAAACACAACGGTTGACTGGAACAATTACATGCGAGAGGTATGTCCTTGGAAGCTTCTTAGATACCCTGATGTAATTGGAAGACCAGGTATGAGCTAATGATGGGGGGTTTCGGGGAGACTATAGGTCTACCTGTTGAGTCACCAACAGCCAATGCCTCGCCACCCTTGGCTCTAGCTTGGGTGGAGAGGCGGCTTGGGCGCTGATCGAATCTGTATATGGTCAGTCTCAGGGGCACTGTCACTGTCCATTGCCTCTGCCATTCATGAGTGACCTTTAAACCTTTGAATTTAATTACGAATTCTCTTGCTTGAGAGTACACTTGGGCACACTATTCTATCTTATTTCTCTTCCTCTTGTTTTGTTAAAGTTTTTATAGTTTATATAGGAAATAGTTATCTTAGTGATGTTACTGTTCTTAAGATATTTTATTTTTCCTAGTTTCCTTTCATCAATGGGAAATTTTCCCTGTTGGGGCCCGTGGGCTTATAGCATCCTGCTTTTCTAACTACGGTTGTAGCTTAGCAAGTAGTAATAATAATAATAAAAATAATAATTATCATCATTATTATTTTAATGATGTTACTGTTCTTAAAATATGTTATTTTTCCTTGTTTCCTTTCCTCACTGGGCTATTTTCAATGTTCGAGCCCCTGGGCTTATAGCATTCTGGTTTTCCAACTAGGGTTGTAGCTTAGCAAGTAATAATAATAATAATAATAATAATAATAATAATAATAATAATAATAATAATAATAATATATGAAGCGACACTAGGATTACTGAGACATCACGAGAGAGAGAACATTCCTCCTGTATTAATTGAATCCTACAGAGCCATGAGAAAGGTGTTACACTATTGCTTCAGAAGGATATTCTCTTAACGCACAAATAAATGAAAAGAACTGACAGCTTCAGATACGCAGAGCCCTTTTGTCTCTGACACAGAGGCTGCTTGAAGTGGAATTCACTCCGCAAAGAAATATATTGAATGCTATAAATTCTAGATCTATGATTAGCAAACTTTAGAGGTTGGTTTTCTATGTGGGATGCGAGAGAAGATATGTAAAATGAAATGATGGGAGATCATAGTTAACAATGGAAAAAAACGTTGTATAGACACATACAGAAATATATATATATATATATATATATATATATATATATATATATATATATATATATATGTGTGTGTGTGTGTGTGTGTCTGTGCGCGTGTATATGTATGCATGCACATGAAAGTGTGTACATATATATATATATATATATATATATATATATATATATATATATATATATATATATATATATATATATATATATATATATGTATGTATATATATACATACTTTATATATGTATGTATATAAATATATATTCTATATTATATATGAATTATATACACACACACACACACATATATATATATAATTTCACAGTAACTCATCAGCCCCATGTTGTGAGATTACACGTCTCCATAAAAAGATATGACAAAAAATTTAACTACTTTGAAAATAAAAAACGAAATTACTTAAATGATGATTATATATATATATATATATATATATATATATATATATATATATATATATATATATACAGAGAGAGAGAGAGAGAGAGAGAGAGAGAGAGAGAGAGAGAGAGAGAGAGAGAGATTTAATATAATCCATCCATGGTCCCTGCCACAAAAATAAAAAAAAGGAAAAAAGTTAAAAAGACAAGTCTTCACCGTACCCCCATAATTACATGCATAACACGAAACCAAAAGCCCCAAAAACTCTCGAATGATCTTTCCTCTCTATCAAAAGTCCACAACTAGTCCATGGGCAATAGCATTTTAGGTCACACAAATTGCAATATTTTGTTTTATTGCATGAACATGTTATATGGACTCTTAGAAACACCATATCCAAAATGGGATAAATTCGGCCAATTTGAAGTTGTGAAAATCACACTTTAAACGTTTTCGGAGGGTACACTTTTCCGTATTTTCCCATTTTTCTCCAAAACGGTTCATCGCACGGGTAAGAGGTATTGGTACAAAAAAGATAGAAAATTAAATTCTGCACATGTTTGTCTTCATAAGTATTTACCCTAAAATTGAAAGGTTTTGCGCAAAAGAGCCCGGAATTGGAATTCACACATTTTAGAGAAACTGAAAAAATCGACTTTGTACTCACATTTTCCTAAATATCTCTTAAACTACTAACTTTACGGTAAAATGTCATAGAATTGCTCCTTTAGAGTGAAGATATTTCTTTATTTTGACGTATTTACTTTCCATTATATCTTGATATTTTGCAAAAGAAACACACACACACAAAAATAGACACAATTTTAATTCATGGAAAACAGATGAAAATAGAAAGTTCAGTAAAACAAATTGCAATAGCTTATTCTATGCACGAATGTATCATTTGGACTCTTTAGAACACCACTGTAAAACAACTGACATATTCGGCCATTTTGAGTTTGCGTAATTCCGTATTAAAATGGCGGCCGTTCTCATTGTGTGAATGGAAGTATCCTCTAAAATTTCCACTTTTAAATATATATATATATATATATATATATATATATATATATATATATATATATATATATATATATATATATGTGTGTGTATATATATATATATATATATATATATATATATATATATATATATATATATATATGTGTGTATATATATATATATATATATATATATATATACTGTATACATATATATATATATATATATATATATATATATATATATATATATATATATACTGTATACATATATATATATATATATATATATATATATATATATATATATATATACTGTATACATATATATATATATATATATATATATATATATATATACTGTATACATATATATATATATATATATATATATATATATATATATATATATATATATATATATATTCATTACTCGAAAAACCATGGTCTCCAGGAAATTACTGCAGACATCAGTTTTCACCCGTGACCTCTGTGGGCCCCTGGTTAAAATGAAGGCTGCACTTAATTTTTCAAGAAGAAAATTGCCTTTGCAATTTACTTGGGTTTTACAATGGTTGTAATATATAGAAGATTAACTAAAATGACAAACATCAAATTATTGATGAGCTCTTGACGATGTTTGAAAATAACAGAAATAAAAAAAATACAATCATTGTTGCTTAAAATACATGCACAAACTAAATTAATCATGTTAAGTGTCTTCGTCTATTAATATGTTAACACAAGTGCTAGTTTGACACTCCTCACAAAAATCTGTACAATATAACCCGTGTTTTTTGCATGAGCAGTGCTGAGTGTCACAAAAGCCTTTGCATTTGCATCTGATTACTCTCAGCAAAGCATCAGGCGCAGGGCTGTTGTCCATCGTGCAAGGAATTAGGTTTCTTCCATTTCTCTTCCAGCCCCAATCGTCAGGTTTAATATCACTGTTACTTAGCCAAAATTGTGTTTGATAATAAACCCGGAAAGAGTGATATTTTGCTGCATCACTAGTAGGTGGCAGGTCTTTCACATCAACACTTCTCAAACTCTTGATGACTTTGCCCTGAAACTTTTTCTTTCTCAGGTCAAGAGTTGCACAATCACTGTTAGAGCTGTACATCTGAATAATTGCTCGTTCTCCTGCTATTTTTATTTTCTCGTGAGTTGAGCTGGGAGACAAGAATGGCACAGCACACTCGCAGAGAACACTTTGTTTTTTAAGTACAGCACCCTTTCCTATTTTGTTTAACCTTGACGTGGTGTCACATCCACACAGAGCATGCATAAATGGCAAACACCTGCAGCATTCTTCACCGAGTCGTGCACTAATTTCTCCAATGTTCCAAATGGGATGCTTCATATTGGATTTCTGTGATACCATGAACAGGGGCTGACTGGTAGACTTCATGTGATGACAGAGAAGCACCAAAATGTCAGTATCCTCTGCTATAACGTATGTTACCTTGCTCACTGCCATGTTAACTGCCTCTTGCACTATTAGAAAATCTGCATCTCCCTCTGCATGCTTTGTAGATACACCATGCTCCTTCAGAGTTTCAGACAGAAAATTGATATATCTCTGTTTGTTTTTATGGTTTGCTAGAAATGCCTCCTTATTTCCAAAGGTAAAGACTTTAGTGCGTGTCAGGTGAACATCTGGGGAAACATTTAAGCCCTTAGCACGCTTTTGATGGGTCACATTTTGACGATGCAGTATTGCTATATCCATCGAGGACAACAATAGGATAGCTATTTCTCTTGACAAGAACAACATATTTGGATGCAATATCTTCATATGTTTCTCCTGCAATCCATTTGATGCGTTGAAGCAAGGATCCACCATCAAAAACAGAACATTCAGCATCAGGATTTGACTCAGCTTGACTTATAGTGGATTTTGCTATGGCATCTGCAAGCTGAGATTTGGTGGCACTTCGAGGAAGTCCATTGCTTGTGAACAGTGATGGTGGATATACAGAGAGCTCAAACCTCATGATTTCACTTAAGCTGATTTCAGCATTACTGGGTATCACAAGTAACCGCTGAAATAGAGCTTGAGGGTCTACCTGCACTTCAACTCCATCTGTTACTATCTTCTGACCCATTGTCTTGATTTGGTGTTTCTTTCTGAAGATACAGTTTGCTGCATTTTGGTCTTCCATCATTTTGATTATATTGTTCCCAAAATCTTTGGCAAGGTGAGCATTTGACTGTGGTGGGGATAATCCTGAAATAATGTTGTACAAATACTCATTTTCTGTGAAAGGACTATGTTGTTATAGGTACTGGAAAATCTTTGAAGTATCCTCCTGATCTCTCATCCTTCTGGATTCAGTCAAGTCTTTGTTTCTTTCAGTGCCAGGCTTCCCCTGGACACTCTTTACTTCATTACTTATCTGAGCAAAGACTGGCATGGTTTGTAACCATCTTGCTTGATGAATTTCATCCATACCTCGTCCATGTGTTAAGCCTCCTGTTGACTTTATGGATTTCATTAACACCTGCTCAATAACAAGATCTGGTGCTAACCCAGCCCAGTATCTGTCCGATCTCCTAATGAAGAACAAACCAGACTCAATAAGTTGGTCATAGAGTTTCTCATTCGTTTTCTGTAGGTCCACCATGTCCTGGAGGAATAGATGTGCTGATTTTGTGTAGTTATTGTGTCCAGAGGCAGCAAAAAAGTAAGCATTCTTTGTAGTGCCCTGAAGTACAATGTTGTCTGGCTGGTTCTTTGACCTCTGAGTGCAGATCGCAGGATATCCATCATCTCCATGTACTGAACCCATAATTATCCATTTGGGCTCTGTTGTAGCTGATCCTGAATATTTCTGAGTCTCTCTTCAACTGCCAATATGTCCTGGTCTTTAGCTTCTACTTCTGTTTCTGTTGATCGAAGAAGTTTGTCAAACTTCTGTAATGCTCCATCTATTGAATTCTAAGTGGCCTCATGATCTGATGCTTTTTTGACCACTGATACATTCAAAGCAACATCAACTAAGAAGTGGCCACGTACTGCTCGCTCATATGCCTTTCCAGCCAGCATATGGTTGAAAGTGTTGTGCCCATACACAAGCTCCATTTCTCAGTCGATTATCTTTCATGATGTGACCCATAGTGCCCAGGAAGCTCATTAAGGTATGGAATGGCTCGAGGATGAGAACAATATGTTTGAGTTGGTTTTCATGGCTGATGATATGCCTTGCCTCGAGCCACAAGGGTTGATCAAATGTGATGACAGGCGATATGTTGTATTTCATGCACTCGTCATTTACAAACATCAGGGTAGTAAAGATACAGCTTAAATTGTTTGGATCCAAGTCAACCATTGGTAAGAAGTGGAAGGATGCTTTTCCTAAATGGCTACCTCGGGAAATTTGAAAAGATACTTCAGTTCAAACAGTGAGAACGGTCGCCTTTTTGAATATGGAATTGCTCAAATTCAAAATGGCCGAATTTGTCATATTATTTACTGTGGTGTTCCAAAGAGTCCAAATGACACATTCGTGCATAGAATAAGCTATTGCAATTTGTTTTACTGAACCTTCTATTTTCATGTTTTCCATGAATTAAAATTGTGTCTATTTTTGCATGTGTGTGATTCTTTTGCAAAAATATCTAGATATAATGGAAAGTAAATACGTCAAAATAAAGAAAAATCTTCACTCTAAAGGAACAATTCTATGACATTTTACCGTAAAGTTAGTAGTTAAGGAGATATTTAGGTAAATGTGAGTACAAAGTCGATTTTTTCAGTTTCTTCAAAATGTGTGTATTCCAATTCCGGGCTTGTTTGTGCAAAGACTTTCCATTTTAGGGTAAATACCTATAAAGACAAACATGTGTATAATTTGATTTTCTATCGTTTTTGTACCTATACCTCTTACCCGTGCGATGAACCGTTTTGGAGAAAAACGGAAAAATATGGAAAAATGTACCCTCCGAAAACGTTAAAAGTGTGATTTTCACAACTTCAAAATGGCCGAATTTGTCCCATTTAGGATATGGTGTTCCTAAGAGTCCATGTAACATGTTCATGCAATAAAACAAAATATTGCAATTTGTTTGACCTAAAAAGCTATTTCCCATGGACTATAACCGATTGCAGTGAAATTGAGTCAGCTGTAAAGTTAAGTCACGTGATCGCAGCTGATGACGTTGCTCGTGTTCAATACAAATTCAATCTGGCTGTTCTTCTGTTGTGACAGGGATTGGGGAGATTCAATTTTGAATTCATAAGGGACACCATATTTGTGAATCGTTAAAAAAAAAGTCAGGGAGGATGTAGAGATCAGAAAATTTTTCCTCATATGTAATCTTTCTGGCTTTTTGAATATCGTGTTTACAGCACCAAACGTGCTAGAAAAAAAAGCCAAAAATAGATTTAAAGGGTAGAGGATGTTCTACCTTTGAACTTATGGGATAGATATTAAAAGAAAAGTGTAAAATCTCCTTTTTCTCACATAAAAAAGGTAAACTACAACATAACGTGATAAAATAGAATAAAATAATTATTTATTATTTCTATTTTGAGTAATTTAGCAGACTTTTCGTTTGTATAGTAATTTATATTCATAAGTCAGTTCCAGAAACTTTACGAAACACAACGTTTGAATTACAACTGCTTTCCGTCCAAAAAATTAGAAAAAGTAAAAACTAAGTTTTGAATCACCTTTCCTGTGTTCTTCAATGGTTAGATTTTCCTTGGTGCTCGTGATGACAAAAAAAAAAAAAAAAAAAAAAAAAAAGTCACTGTGCCAATACACATAAGAGCAACGCTTAAGCCACATCTCCACCTAAGTTGGAATTAGGAGGGACTAGGTAAAGGCTGCAAATTATCCTTAGCTATGTTTGGTGATATCAGAAAATTGTGTAGATGTTAAAAATGTTCCAGGTTGACAGGGTAACCCAGGGGAAAGTTAGAAAAAAAGATATGAATACGACCCATTTATCTTAGATAGGGGATGAACTTAGAATGGAGTTGATCTTTAACGTATAATGATATATAATTATTTCCAAGTAAATGATTGGATGTCTTTTGTTTTTTTTAAATAGAAAATTTCTTTCAACTTAAGAGAGAGACTTCTGACCTCTTAACAGTTTTAACAATAGAATGTTTTTTTAGGTTTATCCTATGGGTATAATCTCTCAGCATGCAAATTATCTCTCTGTATAGAAATCACCCTACAACACGAGGTACCGTCGCTCTCAGTAAAAGCATGGTTGCATCATAGTATATTCGATACATACCTAATTTCTTTAAAGAGTTTATGTCAATGGTAATTGGTAATTATTTTCAATCCTATATAAATCTCAAAAATCTTTTTGAAACCTAAATTGGCCAGTTCCGAGTTTCAGATATCGTGTCAACATTGATGATTTTACAATACGGACATAGAATAAGAAATCCCCCCCCCCCTCTCTCTCTCTCTCTCTCTCTCTCTCTCTCTCTCTCTCTCTCTCTCTCTCTCTCTCTCTCTCTCTCTCTATGGAAATGGTGAATATCCCTAACCATAGCTTTGTATTCAGCGTAGTTGCAGCATTTGATGAAACACATCGAAAAAGGCAGAAGGTAGGCCTACTCCGACCAAGCATAAGACTACCATAGAACACCCGTCCACACACCACACACTAAAATATCAGTGGTATCATAGCAAAACTTCTTTCACTTTTGCCCTGACCATATATCACTTATATGGAACAAAAATAGACTTCTCAGAGGAGAAATTAAAGGAATACTTTGATATATCTCACGTCAGCGATCTAATATACGTCTCAGTTTATTCCATATGCGCATCTTTCCAACGACTTATCATATAGGACAATCTCTTTAGGCCTAAGTTTCAGCTATACTAGAGAGTCTGGAAGCGTCCCATCCCTGATGGCAAAGGAAATAACTCTCGGTCCTTTGCTAAACTTCCCTTTTCTGAACAAGGGGAATATCAAGTGTGTGTGGGGGGGGGGGGGGTTGCGTTGCGAAGGGAGCCTTGGCCTTCAACCAATTGTTACCCTTCAGCGATATAATCGCATTACATGTACGCTTTCAGGGGAATTCGACCCTTAGATCTGTCTCTGAGAGAATTAATTGCAGTTGCTCTTTTCTTTCTGCTTCGTGTAGGCCTAATTCCTGAAGGAATTTCTTGTTTGTGATACGTACAAATTGCAGGAGCAGATATCCCAATATAATTGCGAAAATAACAGAAAGCAAAGTGAATATCTAACCATATTATGTATATGTCATTAGAGACAGAAGACACCTATAACCATGTATATAGCCACAGAGAACAAACTACGAAATAACTACTACCTTAATGAATAGAGCGTAACAAACATTTAATGAAAAAGAAAAGTTTAACCATAAGAGCAGCATAAAAATCGCCTACTACAATTCATAGGACTCTTTAGTTAAATCATTCAAATACCTAGGAAGAAAATCTCTCTCCCTCTCTCTCTCTCTCTGACTCCTAAAAATTAGAATAAATGAATTCATTCACCGTAAATTAGGCCTACGCGGAAACACGTAGAGAAGAAAAGTGTTTTCTAAGACTTTCTCCTCTTTAGTTAAGTGGCCATTCATCAGACAGTCAACAAAACAGAATTCAGCAGATAAAGAAAAAGATCGAAAGCCATAAAGGAGAAATGGAATACACGAGAAGAACGGAGTAGGAAGGATTTGGTGAGAGTAA
>NC_090750.1:51277656-51295156 GCF_036898095.1 Palaemon carinicauda | reverse complement strand
ACTCATTTACGATTAAGTAAATATATGTAAACTACATAAAACTGTCGTCATTCATTTAGTTGTATTTTCATTCGGTTCCATATATGTAAATTTACATTATTTTAAAAGACATAAATTTTTATTTCCCGTAGTTTTGTTACGAAGTCTTACGTAATCTTGTTAGAAGGTATGTATGACACACATGAGGTATAAAACGCTTGGGATTGCATGAAGGCTCTTGACTAAACTTATCTTTTTTTTCAATGTTACGAGAAGAGGCGGACGGCGTTAGCTGAGAGTTGTTGCTATCGTTAGGAGACAATAGAACCATACTTCAAACTGCCAAGTTGGCAACATTGACAACGCAAGACCCCATGCCCTTACGCTTCGAGATTTCTTTGCTGAAAATTTTCAGAATGACTTAGGATAACATAAAAGGGGCTACCAGTGCATAGGAGAGGCGATCCAGCCTGACCTTCCGACAGTGCCATACGTCAGACAGTACTCTCACGAGCGTCTATCAGCAACTAAGTGTCTTCTATCAAATGTGTATAGTGTTTGTTCAAACATTGGAATTTTTTGTGGTTTAATATGGAAGAAGTGAAGTGAATTTCCAAGTACACTTGAATTGTAAAATAAATTTTTTGTGACTGGCCCTGTGTGACTTGGTTAAACAGTGAAGTGCATTTATTTTTTTCCTTAACCGTTCTGTAACCGTGTATGATCCCAAAGGTCGTAAGAGTAAGATTTACTTATGTGTGAAGGTGTAAGGGTTACATATTTTCTATAGTGTTAAAGTGTAATTTTTTCATTAATTGTCAAAATCAAATATTTTCATATATTATTTTTTAATGAAACAAGTGAATGTATTATTCATGAAGTGTCATTTTGTCATAAAAGAGAGAGAGAATGTGTGTGTGCATGTTTGTTACCTTTTCTGAGTAGGAATACCTTAACGTGATGAAAGCGTAGGTGCAACGCCATGATAAGCAAAGCTGTAATAGTCAGGGCCACCCATATTAGGGTGGCTGTCTGTAAGCGATCAGACTTAAGTTTCTACCATCACTAATCCGCAGTGGCTAGCTTGTTAATGGAAATAGCAAAACCTCAGACATGACTAAGTACATGTCTGAGGCTTTTGTCCTGCAGTGGACTAGAAACGGCTGCATTTGTTGTTGTATGGTATCCTACCATGCAATTAGTATGATATACTGTATACTTCATTTATATTTGAGCTTTCCTCAAACCAGGGCCACCGTGAGTGAGGAACTGTTTGATGCTCCTTATACTGAAAATATGGGAGACCAAGACCCTCCCAGTGACTTCCGCGATGCAAACATCGTTACCATCTTCAAGAAGGGAGACAGGGGGAACTGTAACAACTACCGGGGAATATCACTACTAAGCATCGCAAGTAAGATTTTCGCTCGGATTCTCCTTGACCGCCTCCTTATTCTCGCAGAAGACGTCCTGCCAGAGTCCCAGTGCGGCTTTCGACCTTCCCGAGGGACCATAGACATGATCTTCTGTGCGCGACAACTACAAGAGAAGAGCCTCGAACAACAACAGCCCATATTGTTCATCTTCAGGGATTTAAAAAGGCCTTCGACAAAGTACCTCGACCTGCCATGTTAGCTGTCCTCAAAAGATATGGCTGCCCACCCGATTTTGTCAAGCTGGTGCGTGCCCTCCATGACGGGATGGTTGGGAGAGTCTGCCACCAGAACTCTCTTTCAGACCCATTCCCCATCAACGGCGGCCTGAAGCAGGGATGTGTTCTGGCCCCAACGTGTTTCTCGCTATACACCGCAGCAATGCTCAACGAGATTCCCCCAGACACACCCTCAGTCGACCTACATTTCCGCATGGATGGAGGCGCTTTCAACCTTGCCAGACTCCGCGCCAGAACCAAGACCACCTTGTGTGCAGTGCGAGAACTGCAGTATGCTGACGACAATGCCACCCCAGGTCAGACGGCAGAGGACCTGCAGTCGTTAGCTGATGCATACAACTCTGCCTACGAACGTTTTGGGATGCAAGTCAACACAGATAAAACCAAGACCCTCGTCCAACATCCACCAGGACTGATGCTCCAAAACTTCAATACCACAGGGAATGACCAACCGTTAGAACAGGTGGACCAGTTCTTCTACCTAGGGAGCATCCGAACATCAGCTCCCACAAGCAAAAAGGACATGGAGAATAGGATCAGGGCAGCCCACTCCGCCTTTGGCCGACTCAACTGCCGCGTATTTAACAACCACGCACTGACAATGACCACCAAAATAATGGTGTTCAGGGCAGTACTCCTCTCCACGCTCCTGTATGCATGTGAAACATGGACGCTATATAGAAACGATATTAAAAACCTAGAACGCTTCCAACAAATGAAACTGAGGCAGATCTTGAAAATCGCCTGGGAAAGCCACACCACCAACATTGAAGTCTTAGAACGTGCCTCGCTGACCAGCGTGGAGGCCACCATCATCCACCACCGCCTCCGCTGGATAGGACACGTGCATAGGATGGATCCATCTAGGCTCCCAAAGAAAATATTCTACGGAGAACTGACCCAGGGCACCAGACCACGAGGAGCCCCGAAAATGCGCTATAAAGATCAACTAAAGCGCACCCTGGCTCTAACTGACATCGATCCTTCCTCATGGGAAGAAACAGCCAGGGACAGGAAAACCTAGAGGAGTACAGTACACCATGGCACCGTGGACTTCGAGGAGAGGAGGAGACAAAATGAGGAGGCTAGGAGGAAAAGAAGGAGAGAGCAATTGGAACAGCCCCGCCCACCACCTACCCTCCCTTGTGAACACTGTCCGCGACTCTTCCACCACAGACTAGGACTTAACAGCCACATCAGTCGTAAGCACCCACCCCATAGATAGGAGGCTGATGGCTAACGACAGAACCCAATACTCGGACACAAGTGGGCGCCGACGACGATTTGAGCTTTGTTAACTACGTTTATAAATTTATATAGGTACTGTATATGCTTTCCCTTCATATTTTTTTATGAATTTTATGTAGGATGATTGTCAACTGAGTGAATAAAACTGAACGGACAGGAAGTCGAACAGACAAGAAGAGTAACAGACTAGATGAAGAATGGGCAATTTTGTTTAATCAGGCATTCAGCTTTACGAGCTATTTTGCAAAGGAAACAAATACAATGAAAGTAATAACTCGAAATGAATAGGAGAGATTATTGAAAGCCTTTTTTTTATACCTCCCTTTATAAAAATATTTGGAAACAATGTCTTCTTAAAATAACAATAATGTCAAATTAAATATAGTACGAATAATATAAAACTTATATACAAACATAAGATAGACATTTAGTAATGCAAAAAGTAATATAATGACAAGCATTTATTATATCATTATAAATTGTAACTATTGTAGCTATTATTCGCAGCTATCTTTTACGAAAAATTATTGAAATAATTTCAATTATAAAATGAAAGTTTAGTATAAGAAAAAAAAAAAAAGATATTTTATGTACCCTAAACTTATAAGCTAAGGCACGTGGAAACGAAGGCGGTCTTCTTTGTTATGCAAATTGCAAATAGGCTAGACTCAATTCTTTCGTTGATAGCATCATATTTTTGTTTGTTCGTGAAATATATATTCCCATAAATGTCTGTTCGATTAAAACTTCAAAGGTAGCTTCTCCTTTTATTCTCCTTGCCCATTACTCTACTCATAACCATCTTTTGAAATAACTGAGAGAGTCACTTATTCTTTCGTCGATTGTAGTTCATAATTGAATGGGAAATTTGTCAAACAACTCTTGAACATCTGTAGGTGGGGTTGAAACAAGATAATGCAATTATTTATTGAGGTGTGCATTCTCGGGTTCGGGATGTCAGGCTTGCAGTCCATTAGTTTGAATGTTGCAACAAAGGCATCGGCCAAAAAAAAAAAAAATATGAAATTAATATTTGGAAAATATGTTTTGAAACTGGTCATTACTCGTATTGGCTTTTCAAAATTTGATGTGATGGAAGTTGGAATTTTTACGCAGTTTTTTTCAGAAAAGTTTCGTCGTACGTACTTTCGTGCTCATTATTTGTTATGCAATAAACTAAAGGCAAAGTTTGGTCTCTCAAAAAAGTGCATAGATTCTATATAATTGTCCCGTAAGGTGGCAGAGTTGAATGTTCTATCTCCAAACCACGTTTGCTTTCTGGATAAGTGTTCTAACTTTGTTTTGGTAGAAAAAAAATAATAAATGCGCCACTTTCATGTATACGAAAGTTCTCTCCTCCTGTTGTTCCGTTTAAATCCCAGTCCATTTCTATCTTCCTTTCTCTTCCTATGTTTATTTGAAGAGTTTGTGGATTAGATAAGGCTCCAGCTACACTGAGTGGCAATTCTTCCGTTACATTGCTAATCATTCTACTCGAAACTTCACCCGAATCCTCAGCTTCAATGTAATTATTTCTCCCTTTTCTAATGTAAAAATCATCCCCCCCCCAGGTTAGATTAAATATCTTATTATTATTATTATTATCTATACAACCCTAGTTGGAAAAGCAGGATGCTATAAACTCAAGGCTTCCAGCAAGTAAAAATAGCCCAGTAAGGAAAGGAAGCAAGAAAAAAACTACAAGAGAACTAATGAACAATCAAAATAAAATAGTTTAAGAACGGTAACGACATTAAAATAGATTTTTCTGATATAAAATATAAAAACTTTGAAAAGAATCAAGAGGAAGCTAAATCAGATAGAATAGAGTGCCCGAGTGTACCCTCAAGCAAGAGAACTCTACCCCAAAACAGTGGAAAACCAAGGTACAAAGGCTATAGCACTACCCAAGACTAGAGAACAATGGTTTGATTTTGGAATATCCTTAGCTCAGAAGAGCAGCTTACCATAGCAAAAGTCTCTCTTTAACCTTATCAAGTGGAAAGTACCACTTGAGCGAAGAAGAATTATTTGGTGATTTGTGCTGTCAGTTTATTGATGTAAGAGGAGAATGTTGAAAGAATAGGCGTAACCAGAGAGAAGGATCCAATGTAGTACTATCTGGCCAGTCAAAGGATCCAAAAGCTCTCTAGTGGTAGTATCTCAACCGGTGGCTGGTGCCCTGGCCAACTTCTACCTCCACAGACTTCAAATGTTCAAGAAAATCTTCCTTAGTTTTCACTAATTCATCCTCTCTAAACATTATGACTTTAATCCATGTGTCATCTCCTTTTGTTACTCTTACTTTTGACGTTCATATTGTGGAAAATTCTGAGCGATGAAACCACCAGAATATCCCAAAACCTTCTTCTTTTGTTTGTTCTTCGACTTCCTGGTCTTTGAAGTCATCGCTTTGATCATCCATATCAAATGTTGGTAAGCAAAATAAAATAGCTGATAAGCTGGGCTCTTTCTGAAGAGAATTTCCTTCAAATGAGGCATAAGGTTTGTCAGGGTTGTGGGAAACTGAGCCGGGTGTTACATTTCACGGCTGTGGTTTTCAACGTTGCTCATTGAGCCTATATGTATCCTTTCTTTTCCTAAAATATGAGTTCTGTGACGATGTTTAAATGCAACTGATGATACTACACTCCCATTTGCCTTATGCAATCAAAAAAGTGTTTTCCCCAATCTTGATTTAATCTGTAAATTAGAATAATCACAATTTTTCTATTACCGTTTTCAGCAAGATGGTGAAAGACGAGCAGGTTACAAGGAAGCCTTTCTGAAAAGGATATAACACTTTTGTTGTCATGAATTTAATTTCTCCATTGGTTTTACTCATGTCTTAGATATTATTCTTGCCTTACTAAGTCTAGCCAGTAGGCCTTTCTTGTTGATTTTCTATCAATTTGCAATTAATCATATCAAACCATCTATCAAACAGTCGAATAACCTAGCTTGTACTTTTCCAGTCTTTATCTTCTAATTTCTTTTGGTCGTCGAAGTAATATATATATATATATATATATATATATATATATATATATATATATATATATATATATATATATATATATATATATATATATATATATATATATATATATATATATATATATATATATATATATATATATATATATATATATATATATATATGTATATATATATATATATATATATATATATATATATATATATATATATATATATATATATATATATATATATGTACTTTTGGACAGCAGTTGTAATGCAAATTTATCTCTCATGCATTGTATGGATTTAACATCCATATGTTTATTGAAAAATTTATATGTTGATTGAAGATACGTTTTGCTCCTGTTTGTTGCCTCTCTAACCGGACCACTGTGAGTACTTGTACCTTCCGGCAATATGAATGTATGGTCAAGAAAGTTTATTTCTAATAAGCGTCTGCAAACACTTGCATTTCTCTGCCGATGACCTTGGGATTAATGAATGACGAATTGTCCATATCAGTGCATAATGAATTCCATAATTAGACATTTGTTGGCCACAAGTTATTGACCCGCAGGGAGATTATTCATATTTTTTAAACCTAATGATCAACTCAATAAGTATATTCTTAGAAATTTCAGTATCAAAATCATAATCCATCATTTTTTTCCAGGATTTCATGGAATATCTTACCATCACACATTTAATCTTAGATGTAAGCGCATACAACGTATCGGATTTTTTATATAACTCCCAATTTATCAACTCTATTTCATGCGTCATATTAGATTATATATACTGTCTCACTTTTCGTAATTTTCTGATATTTGTGTCTTCACGAGCTAATCACGGAGTCCAACATACCAGGTTTAACCGAAGGTTTTCTTGCCGAGTGATATGAAGTGGTTATATAATGAAAACGATACTTCCACTACTACTCAAAATCTTATAAGCTTAAATGCTTAAGTTTCCTAAATTTGGTATTTTCCTGACCTCTTCGTCTATTCTATTAGCTCCACTTCCAGAAATAATACTTGCAACTTGATTAGAGGAAAAATGGAAAAGAAAAGTCATTTAAGACGTAATAGTGCTAGATGTATTTGCACCAGGAAATTTGAGTTGCATTGCTGGTTTTCTTTTTTTTCACCTAATTTGTGATTTCTAGTACCCAATTGACTTTATCATCCAGCCCATTATTAGCCATCTTGTAAAAGGTAGAGCAATAGTTATAGCAAATATTATCTTTAGCAAGCATAAGTATTTTTTTTCCCGGCCCTTACGACCAACCACGGGCTCTTACACGTGTGCAGCCCGTAGGTGTTTGTTCGTTTTTTTTTTTCTTTTTTTTTTTTTTTGGTGGGGTGGAGGGGGTGAGTAAGTGATTTAGGTTGTGGGAGATCTGCAACTTCTATTTGTAGGTGTTTTTTAGAATAGGATGTGGGTTAGGGATAAGAAGAAGAAAGGATTTCTTTGCTTATTTTAGAGGCGTCTCTGCCTCATTTGGAAAAGAAAGAAGGTGACGGAGGGGAGAGAAAGAGGTACAGCAGTAAGTCCGGATGAGTAAAAGAGCTCGGGAAGGAGTTGGGAGAGTTTCAGTTGGAGATATTTGTATTGAAGAAGTAAAAAACGTCCTTAGTAACTTTAGCTTAAGTTATTAGAATGAGCAATAGTATGAAGTTTCAGTTGAGTGGGAGAGATGATTTACCAGTTACACAGATAGCCCAGTCGCAGTCTGCAAATGATAACTGCAACTTAACGGGGTATTCCTCTTGCAAGTTGATATGATACTAGATATGTTGATTCTAAGTACCATTTTGCTGATCTTGATCCATCAAGGAAGGCTCACCTTACTTCGCTAGTCTTTTGGATGTTGCAAAAGGCTGACATTCGATTCTTGATGATTTTCAGTGAAGGTTGAAGTGTGATGCTGATTGCCTGGCACATTAGTGCAGATTTGGCTAGGTGATCGACTTCGTCATTTCCAGTGATTCCAGTGTGACCTGGGATCCAATTAAGGGTTATTTCACTGTTGCTGCTTTGGTGAGCTAAGGCTAAGTACTGTATTGCTGTGATAAGGAAGAAATTTTCAGTGGGTTCTTTGTTGCTGAGAGTCAGAATGGCTCCTTTCGAATCTGTATGAATTGTTGTGTTTCCTTCATGCAGACTGGCAAAGTGTTCTAGGGCTTTGCCAATTGCCACTAGCTCGGTTTGTAGAGTGGAGACGTGGTTTGAAAGCCTCCAATTTTCTCTGTAGCCTGATGGAGAAACGAATGCAGCTGCTGCTGTAGGAATGTCACTGTCAAGTGATCCATCAGTATAGTAGATGTTGGGAGGTGAGGTGATGCTGATTGTATTTCTAGCTGCTTCTGTGAGTTGTTCTAGAGTGCAGAGAGCTTTGCCTGCTGCTGGAAGGATGGTGAAGCTGTATTGTATGGGGTCCGGAGACTACAGGCAGGAGTGCTGTAGCCATCGTACTTTTGTTGTCCATTGGTCTTCTGGGCTTCATTTTGCATTTGCGTTCTTCTAAATGTGTCCAAGTCTCTTTGTGTGTGAATTTGGCGGGTCTATCTCTTCTGCCAGAGGGAGAAGTCTTTTAAGTTTTTTATTCAGAGGGCAGTCTCTGTATGCTTTGATTGACTTGAATATGATACTGCAGATTCTGATGTCGATTCTGGCTGGAAGGGAAATTAGGTTAGTTTCTGCTCTTAGCAAGCAGAGCCTGGTCCTCATTAAAGAGCCGCTGATGAGTCTCATGGCATTGTTTTGTACCACTTCTAAGTATGCTTTTTGAGTTTCAGTCAGTGAGGTGAGCATATGGGCTGCATAGTCGATGTGAGATCGAATTGTATGAACGTAAAACAGGTTTAGGAAGCTGTTTGATACTTCTTTTTTGAGGAGGGTCATTCGTTTCATGGCTGAGAAACAAATTTTTTTTCTCTCTGAGGCGGGTTACTTCGTTGGCCGGTGATAGAGTTTTGCTGATGATTACTCCTAGATACATGAATTGACTAACCCATTCTATGAGTTCAGCCATCAGAGTGAAATTCTGAGGGTTTTGTGTGTGTTTTATGGCCATGGCTTTGGTCTTGTTGGTGTTGTTTTTTAGGGCAAGGTCTTTGCATTTAGCCTGGATCATGTCCAGTGCCTTTTGGGTGGTTTTTGTGGGTGTGCTTTATGTGGGCAGATGATAAATATGTCATCGGCATATATGAAGGTTTCCATTCCGTTTGGAAGATCTAGAATAGCTAGATTATCCATTGGTAGGTATGCCCCCTTGTAGCATTGCATTTTCTAGGGGGATGAATTCCGAGGTTTTTCCTTGAAAAGTGACTCCGGCTTCTCGGTTCTGCGTGTAGTTCCGAGTCCAGGCCTCTCTCTCTTTTTTCAACAAGTGTGAAGAGGATGGCTGGGGAGCTGGCTAGCTCAAAGGTTTTCTCAAGGTCGAGAAAGAAAGGCTTTTTTGTCGTTGATTGTTGTGAGAACATCGTTTATACATTCTTGAGCGCCTATACCTTTCCTGTGGCCATACAGGCGGTGATGTAGTGGGCCTATTTTCTATTGAAGTCTGTTGAATCCCATTCGTTCAGCTACTTTCTCAGTGCAGCTGATTAGGTTTTGTGATGGGTTTAGTGTCCTGTTAGTTCCATGTTATTGGGCGGAGTCTTTCGGTGTGTGTTCTGTTGATTGAATGCAAGTACACAAACTTCGCGGGGCTTCCCATGTTCCTTAGCATACTTTATGTGATTAAGTCGGCTCCAGGGGCAGTGTCATTTCTGCCTTTTGCTAGAGCCGTGTTGAGTTCTTGCATAGTGTGGGGATTGTCGGTGTCATCTCTCATATTGCAGGCAGCTTCTATGATATTCCTGATTGGAAGCAGTGTCCTCTGCCTGTTTGTGGTTAGCAGAGGAAGATTTGCGCTCTTTGCTCAGTCAGCAGAGTTAATTGTAATTCTGCTTGCTTCTGTTAATGGGTCTGGGTGGGTGACTCTGGGTGTACTGTATTTCCCAGAGATCTTGTTGAACCAGCCCCATATCTTTGCTAGAGATGTGTTGAAGTTAATTTCATGGCACCATGAGTACCATTTGTCTATTTTCAATTCCAGTGTTACCTGTATGAAACGTTTGGTGATTACAAGAAGTAGATCATGATGTTCATCAGTTCTGTACCTTCTGAAGAGCTTTCTGGTTCGTTTGATTCTTGCATTCATTTCCTTGATGCGGCTGTTGTATTACCAGGCATCTGCATGCTTTGTTCCTGAATGCTTTTTCTAAGGCATGGATATACTGGTAGCGGCTTCTAGTTGTTTGTTGAAGTCAAGTGATAGGGTGGAGATGTCATTTTGAGGGTTCTTGATGTATTCTCGAGCCCATTCTGTCAAAGCTTTCTCGAATCTTGCCCAGTATGCAAGGTCTCGGTTCCACCTTTTTGGGGGTGGAGGAGAAGGATAATTCTCCAATTCGAGGTCAATTTCTGTTTCTATGGCAAGGTGATCAATTGTTAACACAGGATGCAGTCGCCAACTTTGGATGGTGCTTGACAGGAGGGTGAGGTCTAGACGACCACCCCTTAGATGGGTTGCTTCTGATACATTGCTAAGCAATGTTACGTAAGGATATTCTTGCTGTAGGACATGTAAGTGTCTGCCTTTCTGGTTTGTTACTGATGTTGAGTTCAGAAACGGGTGGTGAGCGTTGAAATCGCCTGCAATGACTGTGTCATCCTCAGAGGTGGCAGCAAAGAGCCGCTCTGTATCAATACTTTTGGTTGGAGATTTGTAGAGATTGTGGACTAAGGGTTGTGGCTAGCAGAGATATCTGAACACTGAGTATCTCTGCCCCTGTCCCACAGTCGATGCTTTGCACTCTTTTTGAGAGATGCTATTCTTGATGAGAGTTGCTAGTTTTCTCGTTGTTGGTGTTAGATATGTAGTGTACACTTTGTATCCTGAAAATGAAAATGGTGTATTCTCATTTAACATGGTTTCTTGCACCACAATGATGTCTGGATTTTGCACTGAGGTTTGGGATTGTGAGAAGGCGAACTTGTTTCTGAGTTCACAGGCATTCCATTGGAGTACTTTAACTTTAGCGTTGCTGAGAGTATTTTCGTTGTTGTGTTTGCTGGAGGGACTATGAAAGGACTAGAGCTTGGAGTTCTTGGGCAGCGTTAACAAAAATAAAATCTCAGGGGACTGCTGAGAAAACTTAATCTTTTGTGAATTTAAAAAATTACAAAAGACGTTTGAAATGGTATCTATAAAGGCAGCCATGGGGCAACTGATGGGGTCGTAATCATTCTATTCAGTGGCGGGTGGTACTAAGGGAGTGGAGGGGCGTGAGGTGCTTGAACGGCTTCTGACAGCGGGACTAGGGTGGCTGGGGAAATCACTTAAGGAATTGGAAGTGTTGGGTGTGTGGGTTTCAGGTGCAGAGGAGGATGAGGAAGGTTGTGGTCGAGTTTGCAGGGAGGAAGTGGAGGGGATGGAAGGAGAGGCAAATCTTAGTGGTGAGGGTGTGGAAAAAGTGTGGGAGGGGGGTCATTTTGACTTTGGAGGATGTCTTGGAGGCCGTTGAGGTTTTGGTGTACTGTGAGAGGACTTGGAGGAGACGAAAGTTCGGGAATTGCATGTCAGGAAGGATTAGGATTAGGTTGGGAGGTGTGGTTGGTTGGAGGAGGGGTGTGGTTGGTTGGAGGCTCGTAGGTTCGATGTGGCTGATGTGGCTGCAGGTTGTAGTAGCGGTTTGCTTCCTGGTGGTCAGTGATACGCTGCAGTCATACAGGACATCTGTTATGCCAAGAACGGTGAGGTCCTCGGCAGTTGAGGCACTGTGTGGTGTCCGGCCTTGAACCTGGCGATGCAGTAGGTGGTAGGGTGCTGTGTGCTGCTGCAAAGTGCACAGACCTCTGGGCCTGTGCAGCGGCCCCTGTGGAGTCCGAACTTCTGACACCTGAAGCAACTGAGAGGCTCTGGGAATTACTCCTCAATGTAGAAGGTTCCCCAGTGGCCAAAGGAGAGCTGTGGAGGTCGTTATCCCTTTATAACTGCCTCCAGCTTATGGAATCTCCTTCCAGATTTCCCTTCACATCTCTTGGCTGTGGGAAGGGCAGGGTGGTTCAGCACAGTCGTAGATGATGATTACGGTCATCGGCTTGTCTGCAGAGTTAAGGTGTAGGACGCACTCTTGCTGCTCAAGGAAGTCCTTAGTCTCATTGTCCTGGGCACAGATGACAAGTTGTCCTCTGCGATTTGGCCTGATTGTCATGTTCAGGTGTGGGTTCTTGGTCTCCATGGTGGCTATGGCAGCATAAGAGGTCGTGTTGGTGCCAGGAGTAAGTCTGAACCTGATTGACTGGTTAGACGTGCTGGGTAGGTCGAGTGGTGGTGTCCTGGTCATCTGTTTCTTCTTCAGCTGCTTCTTACTGGTCGATGGGGTTCTGCTCCGTCTCTTCTGAGTGGTCCTTAGGTACTTCTTGGATTGGTTCCATAGCAGGTTGGATGGACGAGGTAGGTTTCTTCTTGTGACTCCTCAAGGTGAGACTTCTCCGTTTTTCAATCCTTCCCTTCTCCACTCTGACACGAGGGGAGTCGGTAGGGATAGGGGACGAACCCCCGGTTGCCATCACAAACACACGATGGTAGCGTACAGCCTTGTCGAACTGCTGTTAGGTTTTGATTGGTGTCTGTCTTAAGAATACAAAATAGTGGGCTAAATGCGCAGTTCAAATTCGAAAACTCGAACTCCCAAACACTTAGTAGGAAACTTCACGGCCAGGGCACTGAACGTTTTAGTTACTCTGCTGTAAATTACGGACGTGAGTGACTACCGGGTCAAGAGGCTGCTAACTAAATGCTAAACTAATTTCCCGAGTCTTAAGGCTTAAATACACGTTCAAAAAAATCGTCAAAATTTTGCATCAAAATTTTGATGCAAAATTTGAGTGTGTGTAGGACGTTTTGATGTCAAAACGTCCCACACACGCTCAAATTTTGCATCAAAATTTTTATATCAAAATTTTGATGCAAAATTTTGACGTTTTTTTTAACGTGTATGGGGCCCCTTTAGAATGGTAATACCTTTTAGACCAGACGAATCACCTCTAGGGAAATAAAACAAATAGGAATATGTAGTAGAAAGAGAGAGAGAGAGAGAGAGAGAGAGAGAGAGAGAGAGATTCTTGCAATCCGTGTTTATCATCAGATATTTTCTTATCTTATATAAATCCTATGTTTATTATTGGAATAAAGATTACCGTGTGTGATATGGATCTTATTTGAAACGATGCACCAAACTAAGAATAGACGGATTAATATTTGTCTTCGTCCATTCGTTTTTCGAATAGCGTCCAATGGAAAATAGAAACGTAGAACAGCGAAAAGCAGATGGCAGGAAGCAGAAAGTGAGATTTAATGCTCAAACGAACGAGGGGAAAACCTAATAAGAAGGAGGTCCGAAAAAACGATAACACAACATACCAAAGACTAAATAAGGGAACGGAGAGGAATTGTGCCAAATGGGTATATGAAAGGATTTAGAGGGGAAAGAAGTGTTTCAGAAAAGGCGACGGGAATAGCACACGCACACACACATACACACACACACACACACACCCGCCCACACAGGGAAATCAATGTTGATGATGAATGAGATGGTGAATTGAGCATATTTTGATTCCTGACATTCGCTTACAGTTTCCATGGATTTGAATCTACTGTGATGAGTATTCTCTCTCTCTCTCTCTCTCTCTCTCTCTCTCTCTCTCTCTCTCTCGATATATATATATGACTTTCGCTAAGATCATCAAGATGCGTATCATTTTGAATAAAGTATATCGAAGTACAAGTACGCAGCAGTACTTTAAAAATAATTGCTTTAGTAATTTTTTGGTCTGTGAACAACTTCACCTAAAAACTACAGAACCAAGTTCAACTAAACGTGGTACACATGTGGAGTATGATCCAAGGACAAATCCACTAGATTTTGAAGAAAATATATCGATTACAAGGATACAGTGAAGTTGGGAGCAAAATGTGACTGCTTGTTTTTTTTTATTGTAAACAACAAAAATTACTGAATCACTTTCAACGGTACTTGGTCGATATGTGGGGTATGACCCAAGGACAAATCCATATGTTTTTGAAGGAAATATATCTAACTATAAGTATGCAGTGAGGTTACGAGCAAAATAAGACTGCTTGGCATTGCGGAGTCATGCTCTCTACTGAGTGCCCCTCTAGTTTGGCGAAGTGTATATATTCACCCTTGTCTAGGGCGCATTACATTTGCGCGCATTTAGGGATTAAGAAGTGTTACGATTGCGCGCTGAAATTTATTACAGTTGCGCGCCTCTTTTCCCCTCTTTTCTTTCAGCCATTTCTTGTCAAACTACCCTATTACATATGGTTTTGATAAGATAACGAGCACTTTCGGACACCATGACAGTTCACAGTTTATAAGATGCATTCACTCGAATTAAGATACGTTAGTTTCAATAGCTCTCTCTTTTAGTCCGAAATTAGCATCATGGAATTCACACTATCTGAAACCGAGAAAGGAAAGAAATCCTTGATTCACGATGGATATACATACAGAATCGACAGAATTCTTAAATCATCGGAAATTTCATGGCGTTGTACAGTGAAAACCTGCAAAGGAAGGGACACTATGTACCTCTTGTGTTTGCTTTATTACCATCGAAATCCGAAGAAATTTACTCTACATTGCTTAGCATGATCTCCACCTTGTGTACAGATAGAAATCTTGAATTTAAACCTAGTCTCGTTCACATTGATTTTGAAGTAGCTATGCATAATGCATTTAGGTCTATATTCCCAAATGTAATAATACAGTGTTGTAGATTCCATCTAGGCCAAAGCTGGTGGAGAAAAATTCAGAAAATAGGCCTCAGTTCTGAATATAAAGACAAGGAATCGGAAATAGGCTTGTGGCTAACTCAGTTTTTTGGTTTAGCATTTCTTGATCCTGCGGAAGTTGGTGACAGTTTTGCTGAGGAACTCATGGCAAACATTCCAGATGATCAGCGCTGTGTTAAGTTTGCAGATTACGTTGTTGACAATTACATCCTTCCGGAGGCATTATATCCTCCAATTCTATGGGCATCACGACCGTCAGTTGAAGCACGTCGAACAACAAATGGCCCCGAATCGTTCCATGCTCATTACAATGAGCAATTTTATTCACCTCACCCATCAATTTCTGTGTTTTTAGATAACATCTTAAAAATCCAAACAACAACATACATTAAATTGCGAGGGCTTGGCACACCTGCAGTTCTAAGACGAAGCGAGAGAGAAAAGACTACTTATCTAATGGATCAATTCAACAAGATGCAGGAAGGGGAACATAATCGATATCAGTTTTTGAAGGCTATTGGTTTTAGATATTCAGCACGAACAGACATCTGTTAAGTTTGTTTTTCATTTATATATATACATAAATGTATCTCATTTTTTATTATAATAAACATTCTTGTGAATAAATGTCTTGTATGTAATCTGTATTTACCGGTAACCTAAACATCGACTCCTGAAAAAAAAAAAAACTTCGTAGGGAAATGAAAAACAATAAAGCTACATTGAATGTAACTGGCATAAAATTAGTTGAGCCAACAACTATTATTATGCATTGACATGAAAACCCCTTGCAAAAGAAAAAAAAAAAGATAAATAGAATTTAACTACCTTAAAATCCATTGAAATTCATTGACATCTAAAGAACTAACGTTCTCTTTGGAATGGGTTTGACAACAGGGATTACTGGAATACCCTGAGAAATGCATGCGCGCAATAGTAATGGAAAGATGCGCGCAATGGTAATGGTTTTAGAGCGCAATTGTAGGGGCAATGCGCGCAAATGTAATGCACCGCTTGTCTATCTGTTTGTTTGTAAGCCACTTTATACAAAAGCTACTGTACCGTTTTTACTAAACTTGTTAGTCTTGTTGGGTATGACTCAATGAGGAAAATGTATCATCTGGATAAATTATATCAAAGTAAACAGCAGTACTTTGAAATTAATCGCATTGTTGATTTTTGTTGTGAACATTATTACGCAAAAACGTCTTGACCAGTTTCAACGAAACTTGGTGGACATGATGGGTATGACCGAAGAACAAATCCATTAGATTTTGAACAAAAAATATCTAATTACAAGTACGCAATAGAATTAGGAGGAAAATTAGACGGTGTTTTTTTTTTTAAACAATTCACAAAAAACTCAGAGCCAATTTCAACAAAACTTGATGTACATCGAGTATAATCCAAAGACGAATCGCTTGGATTTTGGAGCAAATACATCGAAGCACTAATTTGCAGTGGAATTAAGAGCAAAATGAGACTACTTGGCATTGAAGCCATGCTCTCTAATCATTGTTCCTATAGTGTTTCAATTGAATGATGACCATACAATTGGAGAATAAAAAAATATTACGAACTAAATTTCGTCTTCTTTCATGATCTTCGAGATACGTTGTTGCCTTTTTTTTCTTCCTTTATTTGTTCGTTATTATTACATTAAGTCTATAATTATCTCAGGCGTTTTGATATTTATTTTCCCTGTAATCAACTGAATTTATCGATATCTATAATGACTTCATGAAAAAAAAAAATTATCTAAACATTGGTAAATACCATTGAATGGCACCAGTTCACTCTAACATCAATAACTACTGATCATTTACATTTATAAAGGAAGAGAGAATATATATATATATATATATATATGCACGTATATATATATATATATATATAGATTCACATATAAATATATATATATATATATATACATACATATATATGTATATATATATATATATATGTATATATATACATATATATACATACATATATATGTATATATATATATATATATTCACATATAAATATATATATAAATATATATATATATACATATATACATACATACATATATACATATATAAATAGATCTATATATATATATATATATATATGTGTGTGTGTGTGTGTGTGTGTGTGTGTTTCAAATGAGCCATATATTTTAATATATTAATGTCCGGATTCTCTTAACGACAATGGGATCAGAGTCTCGGGGCGAAATTACTCAAAGACAATAGCATCTGACTGGCTGGGATTCGAACCCTGGTCCAGGATGCTTGTATGATAGTGACCGTACCATTTACGATTAATGGCAATGAAATCGAGTCGGCCGTAAATATGGGTCACGTGACCGCAGCTCATGACGTTGTTGCTGTTCAATGCAAACTCAGTTTGGCTGCTGCTCTGTTGCGAAAGGGGTACGAGATAGTCAATTATGAATTCATGAGGGAAACAATGTTTGCGAATTGGGTAATAAATCCAGAGAAAATGTAGAGATCAGGAAAATTTATGTATCATATGCAATTTTGCTGCACTTTTGGATATCGTGTTTGGATCGTCAAAGGTGATAAGAGTGGTTTTATGAACAAAATATGTAAAAGAATAAGTAGAATGAATATGTTCAATTGACTTGAGAGAGAAACTGAAATATGAAATGGAGTTGCTCTTTAACATATGATGATTTAAAATCATTTTCAAGTAAATAACTGGATATCTTTCAATTTTGTAAAATTGAAGAAGCCTTT
>NC_090750.1:51270156-51272656 GCF_036898095.1 Palaemon carinicauda | reverse complement strand
TACTTGGTGGAGATTGAAAAGGGTGTTTCCACTGCTTCTCAAAAGCTTATAAGACTTAGGGCTTAAGTTCTTAAAGTTGGTGTTTTACTGACATCTTCGTCTTTCCAGCGATTGAGACTACTTTCCGAAATAATACTTGCAACTTGATTAAAAAAATAAAAGAAAATCCATTTTGATAGCAATGAGGCATTAGTTACATTACAGACTTTTTTTTTTTTCAAACCTAATTCATCCTTTTTTTTCTACCACTTAACTTTATCATCTAGTCAATTATAGCCATCTCGTAAATTGTACAGCAAACGTTATAACAAATGTAATCTTCAAGTAGAAGTGTTTTTGAAATGAACTTTTAAGTTTGTCTGTAAACGACTACCGGGTCAGGGGGCTGACAATCGAATGCTAAAATAACTTGCCGAATCTCAGAATGGCAATACTGTACCTTCTGGAATAGAGGCCTTACCTCTAGGGTAAGAAAATAAATGGGTATATAGTGTGTATGTGTATATATATATATATATATATATACATATATATATATATATATGTATATATATATATATATATATATATGTATATATATGCAAGAGAGAGAGAGAGAGAGAGAGAGAGAGAGAGAACACGAAGTGTGATCCGCGTTTATAATAAAACATTTTTCTTTTCTTGTAAAAATCCTATGATTACGAGTGCTATAAAGATTGCCGTGTTTGGCATAGATCTTGATTTAAACGATGGACCAAACTATAAACAAATGAATCCATTTTTTCTTGGTCCAATTGTTTTCCAAAAATACTCCAATGCCAGGTCCCCTCTCCCTCACTCTCCCCCTTTCCGAAAGGAAGAGAAAAAAACATAAATTTAGAAGATAATAAATTGAAAATAAGACGCGAATAAACGAAGATGAAGAAAACCAGATGACAGGAGCAGAAAGAGAGATTTAATGCTCCAAGGAACGAGGGGAAAACGTAATAACGATCTAAAACCACCCCCCCCCCCCAATAAAAAAAAATTGATAACATAACAAAAAAGATAAAGAGGGAACAGAGCGGAATGGAGCCAAATAGGTATAAGAAAGGATTTAGAGGGGAAAGAAGAGAGGAAACACCAGGCACGCACACACACAAACAGGGAAATCAATGTTGATTTAAAACTGATGATCAATGAGATTTTTAATGGACCATAATTTGAGATCTGACATTCACCTACAGTTTCCAAGTATTTAAATCTCATAAATAATCTCTCTCTCTCTCTCTCTCTCTCTCTCTCTCTCTCGTTGTATTCACAAAGATCTCAGAAATGTGGCATAGGTGTTTGTAACTATAATCGTAACACCATTAAGAACTTCTTCTCAAAGTCCATACCAACATATGACTCGTTTTCTTTCGCAAAGTAAATGAATAATTATGTCTTTTTCTCACAGTTGTAGCAGGCCGAGAAAATTAAAGTAATGTCAACCAGTTCCTTTAGGTAGAAATTAATTTCAAAAGAGATTCAAGAGACTCGAACATGAAAAATAGCAATTCCTTATTGTCAAGCTACTTAGATCTTAGAGGACCAATGGATCACATGACCAGATACACTAACATTCGTAAAATTACAAAGAATTCAATAAAGAAAATCAGGTCAATAACAACACTCCACGTGTAGAATAGAGGGCTCACATGATATCACGAAAAGGTTCCTTGAACATGATTGCATTTCATCTAACGTTAAAAACGCGAGACTTTTTTTTTGTAATTTGTAAAAGGCCGCAAATGAATCCAATCACTATTCCTAATTGCCTTCATTAGTTACGATAATTAGTGCCATTACGAGGCGTACCCCACATTACCTTTCCCCTCCTAGTCCTCTACCCTCCCCCCCCCCCTCTGCAATCAACTTCACATCCCCCCCCCCCGATTCTTAATAAAATTATATTCAGTCTTTCCCCTCCTTGGTAACCACTGGCTCTCTCTAAGAGCAGACGTTAGGCCAGAGGAGAGGCCTCTCTCTCTTTGAACGCTAAGTAGCCAACCTTCCTTTGGCTAATGGAAGACCCGAAAGCTTTGCAAGAGGCCAATGACCCGATCCACGTGACATCACCTGAGATTAGAGACGAAGGGTTATTCAATAGTTCGAGAGTTAGTAATTCACTGAAAGGCTGACTACGATTTATTCTATTAGATTTAGTTATAGTGGTTCAATGGACTGATGTCCGTTACAGTAGGAGAATAGAAATATATTATGAACTAAATCTGATATTTCTTTCGTGGCTCTCGTCTTTCGTTGTTGCCTTGATTTTTTTTCATTCCTCATTTGTTTGTTATCATTAGATTGAGTCAATTCATATATTTTGTGATAAGACATTTAACTGAATAATTTTAAAGCTTATCATTAGTGGCTTTTTACTCCTCTGAATTTATAGATTTCTATAATGCCTTGTTGTTAAAAAGATATAAGAAGGAGAACTGCATTGGAAATTACCAATTTACTCCAACGTCTATAATACCATATATATATGGCC
>NC_090750.1:51250156-51265156 GCF_036898095.1 Palaemon carinicauda | reverse complement strand
CTAACAAGTAGGGTTGGTTCTCCAGTTGCAAAATCTAACCATTCATTGATTTCATTAGTATTGAAGAATGGGATGCCTGTTCCTAATGTATCATACTCATGTAAGATTTTTATGAAATCTCCAGCTAACTGGAATAGGATTTTCAATGATCTCTTTGGCTTGAATTGGTCACAATTGTATAGTAGCAGTATTAACCCTGAATGAGAATCTAGTCAACATTTTTGTATGGGGAACAGAACAGATTTGACTTTTAATAACTATACTCAGCCTAGAGCTTTTGCTCAGAGTTTATGCTTCAACTGAAAATGAATACAATTTAACCATAAAAGAAAACCTTTCTGGTACAACCCAGGAAGACAGTAGTGGACCACCCTTAAATCTACAATTTTTGTAGTAGATGCTTTGGAGTAGATGCAACAGTTTCTCCTTTACTTAAAACAAATGGCTCTGTCACTCACTGTCCAAAGGAAAAGGCAATCCTTTTTGCCGATGTGTTAGACAGTAAACAGAGTAATGAGACACTTGATATTTCTCATTCTTGTTTTCATGAGGCTAAACTAAATAGTTTAGATTTTCGATGTCATGAAATTAAAGCTTTCTTGGTGGACCTTGATCCTTATGGTGTGGATCCAAACGGTATTTTTCCCTTTTTTACTTTTATAAGAACTGCAGATTTCCTATCGCCAAAGTTATATGTTATTTTGCGCAAGTTAGAAGGAAGAGGAGCTCTTAGCACTTGTTGGAGAATGGGTAATGTTACTCCACTATGTAAATGTGTTTTTGGTAGCTCACGTCCAACTGATTACCAAATAATTTCCATAACTCCCATATTATCAAAAGTTTTTGAACATCTTGTGGTAAATCGTCTTAAGAGGTTTGCTGAAGGTTCCCTAGTTTGCAATTTGGTTTTTGTAAAGGCCTTTGAGCATGTGGTGCCTTTCTTGCAATCTCCAATGCTTTACAGAATTCCCTTGATTATGGTCATGAAGTTCGTATGATTGGCCTTGAATTTAGTGGTGCATTTGACTCTGTCAATCAGGAGGTCTTTGCTTTGAAACTTAAACAGTTGGGAGTGGGTGTGTCGTTTCTTATCATCATTATTGAGTATTTAAGTAATCGATTGTAAAGAGTTGTTGATGGGCACCATAGTGAGTATAGGAATGTGATAGCTGGTGTTCCTCAAGGTAATGTTCTTGGGCCATTACATTTCATACTATATATACATGATATGTGGTTTTGCCTAGAAAACAAGCTTTTTCCATATGCAGATGATGCTATACTCTTTGCATCAATTCCATCTCTTGAGTGTAGATCTGGGGTTGCTGAATCTCTTAATAAAGATCTAGCTCAAATTAGTGCATGATGCAAATTATAGGCATGAAGTTGAATCCTAACAAAACTCAAAGTATGATTGTAAATAGATCAAGGACAGTGGCTCCTCAACACCCAGATCCCAGCATTGATAACGTTTCTTTAACTTTAAAATTTAGGTGTGATTCTCGTCAGCAAAGTTACCTTTGAGAAACACATTAGGCCTGCGTCTTCTTCAATTGCACAAAAAATTGGCTTATTGAAAACGGGTTTTAAAATTGTTGGTGATCAATCAATTCTAAAGAAGTGTTTTAATTTTTTCATTATTCCTTGTTTCGAGTATTGTTCTTCTTTCTGGTGTTCAGCTGCTGATTCTCATCTTAATTTGTTGGACAGGAACTTGCGGTCTATTAAATGCTTTATTCCTGATCTAGAAATTAATCTCTGACACCTCTGTTCAATTAGTTCGTTATGCATGTTACATAAGATTATTCATAATTCTGATCATCATTTACATTTATATCTTCCATGACAGTTCCAGCCTGTACTAGGCAGTACGTAATTCTAATGGTCAGGTCTTTTCCATCATAAGCCTCAATACTACACAGTTTTCTAAAAATGTTATTCCAGCTGTGACCAAGTTGTGGAATGAGCTTTCTAATGGCGTCGTTGAATCGGTAGAATTCAAAAAATCTAAACTTGCAGAAAATGTTTTCATGTTGAACAGGTTGACACAAGTCTTTTTATAGCTCACATATTTTGATGTTGTTACTGTTTTTAAAGTATTTTATTAATTTTCAATCATTTCTCATATCATTTATTTATTCCCCAATTTCCTTCCCGCACTGGACTATTTTCCCTGATGGAGCCCTTAGGCTTATAGCAACTTGCTTTTCCAACTAGGGTTGTAGCTCAGCTAATAATAAAAAAAATGTAATACACTTTATGATGGTGCATGTAGTAGGTAGGCCAAGGCACCATACACATGTTGAAATACTATCTCTAGAAAGGTTTTATGTCATTAGACAGGCTTGATAGTAATACAATGTATCCTTCTCTGGTTTCAGCTCATTTTTAGTTTACCTACACATACACCGAGTATTCTGGCAATTGTTTTATACATTCTTCTTTTTCCTCATATGCCTGACAACAGGAAGATAACCGAAAACATTTTATTCACTTGGCAAGGGTAGAAGTTCTTGAGAAGAGCACAGCAAAATTAAACCATTATTCTCTCGTGTCTTAGGTAGAGACATAGCCTCAGAGCCATGGTACCCCAATGTCTTCGTGGTAGAATTCTCTTAGGGTACACGCACGCACACTAGTTTCCTAACTTTTTTCCTTCGCTAGGATATTTTTCCTGTTGGAACTCCTGGGATTATAGGATCCTGCTTTTCCGACTAAGGATGTAGATTACCCTACTATATATACACACACATACACACACACATACACACACACACACACACACACACATATATATATATATATATATATATTATATTATATATACAGTGTCGCAAAAAGATGTATACTCTTTGACTTTGAATAGCTAAGAAACTTTTTTTCCTATTTCAGATTTGATTTTGGAGTAAGAATGGCGGACACTGGGATTATGTTCGAGCAAAAAAAAAAATTATTCTGAAAACATTCTGAAAATGTGAAAATAAAGCTGAACTGCAAAGACGACTTACGAGTGAGTTCCACAAAAATGCCACAACATGTGTCGCCTTTTCACGAATCGTAGATAACTTTGAGAAGCATGGGACTATCTAGTGTATGAGAAAAGGACATTCAGGACGAAAAAGAACATCGACAAGCCCAGCTAAAGAGCAACATCTTATTGCTAATGTACAGAATTCCCCACGAAAATCTGTTCATCAACTGTCACATGAAACAGGTATCCCAAAATCGAGCGTCCATCGCATTTTGAAGCGTGAGCAATGGAAAAGTTTTATTCCAGCACTAGTTCATGCTCTAAACGAAGATGACCCTGATCGAAGGATTGAATTCTGCGAATGGTACCGTGCACGATGTGTAGACGATAACACATTTTCAGTTACAATTATCTGGAGAGACGAAGCCACATTTAAATTAAATGGCACGATAAATCGCTATAACTGCAGTTACTGGGCACAAGAAAATCCTCATCTTACCGTGAAACGTCGCTTGAATTTGCCTGGAGTCACTGTCTGGTGTGAACTTTCATCTAGGGGACTTATTGGACCACTGTGCCTTTTTTGAGGGCACAGTGACTGGGTTGAATGATCTCGACATGTTCCAAGAATTTGCTATGCCATGCTTCCAAGAACAATTTAGAGATGCCAAGTTCTACTTCCAACAAGATGGTGCACCACCACACTTTCATCGTGATGTGAGAGGATATCTGGATGAAAACCTGCAAAATAGAAGGATTGGAAGAAGAGGGGCCGTTAGATTTCCTGCTAGGTCACCAGATTTGATACCCATGGACTTCTTTTGGTGGGGATTTTTACAGGACAAGGTGTACAGCAGAAAATCTATAACAATTGACAAACTTAGAGAGGCAATTGAAGAAGAATGTGCGCAGATACCGAGAGAAATGCTACTAACAGTTTGTAGTTCCATATTTTCACGATGCGAAAAGGGTATTTAGCAGAACGGCAACCAATTTGAACACTTTATGTGAGCAGATCTTTTTTTTTTGAACATTCTCAAATTGCCCCATGTATTCTTACTTTTTCACTGTGAACTCTCACAATCTTTAAATGTGCATTGTTTCTCTCCTGTGAATCAGTTTTCCACGTTAATAACAATAAATTGAAAAAGTTGTAACAATCCAAAGAGTGTATACGTTGTTTTGGGACACCCCGTATGTATATATATATATATATAAATACATACATACATACATACATATACATACATATATATATATGTATATATATACATATATACATATGTATATATATGAATATATACATATATATTTATGTATATATATGCATATATAAATTATATATATATATATATATATATATGAATATATATATATATATATATATATACATGTATATGTGTGTATACATATATATATAATATACATATATATATATATATATATACATATATATGTATATATATATATATATGTATATATATGTATGTATGATTATATACATGTATATATATAAATATGTATATATCCATATATATATATATATATATATGTATGTACAGTATATATAAGTATGTATTTATATATATATGTGTATATATAGCTATATATATATATATATATATATGAATGTTCGTATATATATATATATATATATATATTTACATACATATATATATGTATATATATATACATATATATATATATATATATATAAATACACACATATATATATGTAAATATGTATATATACATAACAATATACATATATATATACGTATGCATATATATATATATATATATATACATATATATGTATATAGTTATGTATAAATAAATATATATATATATATATATATACATATATATATATATATATATATATCTATATATATATATGTTGAATGTGGCAATTTTATACGTGTCTTTCATATTTTAAATAAGCCATTTATATTATTGCATTAAAGTCTGGATTCTCTTAACGACCTCGAGATAAGAGCCCCTTGCGAAATCACTCAAAGACTATAGTATATGACCTACCAGGCTTCAAACCCTTGTCCAGGATACTTGTATGACAGTGACCTTACCACTTAGCTTTCATGGCTAAGTGGTAAGGTCACGGTCATACAAGTATCCTGGACCAGGTTTCGAAACCCGGGCGGCCAGATACTATAGTCTTTGGGTGATTTCACCTGGGGCTCTGATCCCGAGGTCGTTAGTAGAATCCAGACTTTAATGTATTAATATATATGGCCTCTATGAATACATACACACACATATATATATACATATATATATATATATATATATATATATAATATATAATATATATACATATATGTAATTATATATGCAGTATATACTGTGTATGTATATATATATATATATATATTATATATATTTATATATATACAGTATATGTATATATATATATATATATAATTTTACATATGCATATATATATGTATATATATTTATATATATATATATATATATATATATATATATTACTGACCGCAGAAAAAAAATAGTATGGTACTCAGCGATATCATCCGTATAGACATTTTCAATAGGTCAGGTAACTTGCTGGTTGAAGAAGTTTTGAGAGATATAAAATGATAAAAGCGCAATACATTATGGCCGCACAGAATATTTAAAATATGCTGACTTTGCCAAAGAACCTATATTCAAAATTATATCGATATCATAATATTGAACTTAGAATTATATAGTAAGCATGTTCATGAAACCGCTGATGAGATTATTGTTTTATTAACTTTATTTTGTATGACCTGCATGAATATATATACTAAAAAATAGGAATCTAATAGCTATTTTTTTACGACTAAATGTTCAATAGTTCAAACTTGAAGGAGGCAGTGAACCCTGCATTTGCTGTTCTCATGAGCCATTGCTTTTACTTTTGATATTTTATTCAACCACTCGTATTTTTGTTTATTCCTCTATGCACCTAAACATCAAAACACAATAATCCCGCTACAAAAAGGAGTCGAGTGGAAAAATCCACATTTATGATTGAAATTGCATATTGAAAAACAAGAGACCATACCATGTATAAAACAGACCTTCCAAACACTTTCCTGTCATTTTGTAGAAGGAAAAACCGATCATCTGTTGCTAATTAAGATGCTCCTCAAATACACAATTTAAATATCCCTCTTTCTCTCAGTTTTTCCAAAGTCTTCTTTATTCCATATTATTTATGAAGGATTTATCATCTCCAATTATTTTCAGGTTGTATCCTTCTTTTGATTTCATCTTAGTCGTTTCCAATAATTACTGTCAATTGTTTCCTCTAGATTTTTTTTTGTCATCAAGATTTGTTTTTTTGATAACCCGTGATTAAATACAAACCTCTTCTATACAACATCATTCGTAAATTTTGAGGAATGAAGATTTTTCATATGATGCCTCTTGGAAAGGAGTTCATGACGAATATAATCCTTCAGTCTCTTAATTAAATGTTCTTAAAAGCCAATTTCTCCAAATTTTTCAAGGTAATTATTTGACTCTTTTTTTTTTTTTCCTATGCCTGGCATATTCTCCTTCTAAGTTATAATCAACTGAATGAGTCAGATACTACTCTGTTATATTTATCTTGTCAGCAATGTCCGTTAAGAAGTTACTTTCCCTCTTAGAAAAAATTAGCTTTTGCTTTGCCAATTGTCTCGTGGCTGGCTAGTATACATTAGGAGACAGTATCCTTTTAGCAATAAGGCCACGAGGGCCCTTTCCCTTCGTAGCGTTTGAATCAAGACATTCACAGCATGGAAGGGTCATCTCTTTTCCGAAATTTAACGGGATTTGGTAAAGGTTTCTAAAAGAACGGTATTTTTACGAACCTATCTATGCAGACGTACCATAGTAAATTCAGTAGGATGGTTTGAATTAGATCTCTTCATGTGTATGATAAAATTGAAAGCAATAAAAGCCATTTTTTGTTGCTCTAGAACTTACATTTGGAATATTAAACTTTTCAGAGAGTAAAGTCAATTTGGTAAAAAATTCATCGAAAAATTTGGTAAAGGAAAACTGAAATATTTTCATAAAAAAAATCTAACCTGAAAGAACTTACGGGAAGAAAACATATCTTTCCAGAAGCGAAATCAACTTCGAAATAGAGATATCAGTTCACTTCGGTCACAAGTGTACCGGTTTTCCACATCTGAATTCGCATATCGCTTGGCTGCATTCAGCAGAGAGTTGCGTTGCAGAACCATCAATCTCTATGCAGAGATATCGATAAGTTTGCTGAGGGCGTCCTTAACTCGACACGGCAATTATATTACTCCCCCTTCAGGCGGCCGAAGTGGATGTATTACTTCGAAAGCTCTCCTACCAGCCAACAGTAGAATGGATATTTGTCTCGGGGGAATCTAAAGGATGACGATATTTTAGGATATTTCTTAACGAGTTTTCTCCTATTATTGGGGTCTTAAGATTACTGGTAATTATTGTCCTCATTTCCTAAGTTAGATAGTTAGGTATTCGACAGAGCAAAGACATAGAAAGATGTCCTCTTAAATATTGGCGTATCGACTTTTTTACACTTTTCTTTTACTGCATTACAAATTTCTAAGGCTCAATAAATTTGTTTCCCAATATAAAGCTATAATGGCTTACATTTATTATATATCAGTACCAAAGAATTGAAAGGAATAATAGCTATGGTAACAGAGGCTATAAAGTTTGGGAAAAAATAAAGATTACTGATACCTTCTGCTGAGGAAATAATCATATTTTTGATGTTAGATAACATTTTGAATTAGATTTTTCAGTCTTTTATGGTGTTAAGGATAAGATATATAAAACAAACTTTAAAGAATAGATGTCTCTCAACTGAATGAAAAAAGAAAAAAAAGCGGGAACATTGCAGTGTGATTGAAAGAGAAATTTCTCAACTATTATTGGTGTATTTTAATGGTTGTAGATCGATATCCTAAACAAAGTGAGAAAATTCAAAAGAAAATCCCAGTGTTACGATGGCCAGCAAATGTCCATTCACATTCAGGAAAAATTCACTATTTTAATTTAATGAGATTCAAATTTAATTGAAAAACTTTTCGAGCATTTTTGCATGTTAGAATTCACCGTTTATGAAATTACCCCCGCCATTTTCGGAACTTAATACGATAATGTATCATTTATTTATTTTTTCAGTATTGTCACCTTTAAAACGGATCAAATTTTGCCATTTTACATCATTTTACGGGCGTAGAAAAAAAAATGCACGTAAATTTTTTGCTTATTGTCATTTTAGTAATTGCATTTTATTCCCTTTTTCCAGGTACAGCAATGGTTGTTTCGAATAGATATTTCCAGTTATCTTCTCATGTTGAAATTGAGGCATTTTTTTCTATTCGATGACCCTTTATTACGAACAACCTTATGTAATGTGTAATAAATCTTTTTTTTTTTTTTTTTTTTTTTTTTGACATATCAATTAAAATCTGTTATCTTTTGTTTTTGTATTTTAAGTTTTTATGTAAAAAAAAAATAATAATAATTCTAATTTTCAAATGGTTTCAATAAGTGAACTATAGTATGTTGAATAATGATTTAAGTTTAATAGGAATGTTAGGGGGAGAAAAACAATTCTAATCTTGTTTCTTCCCAATGGTAATCTTCACTCATCTGTACTAATTTCCGAATGAAGAAATTATAGAAAAAAACATATAGATACGCAGTTAGATGTATAAATAGATGGGTAGAGATACAGAATATTGTGTGTGTGTATATATATATATATATATATATATATATATATATATATATATATATATATATATATATATATATATATATATATATATATATATATATATATATATATATATATATATTTCTATATGTATAATTTATATCTATACATATATATGTATATATACATATATATGTATATATATATATATATATATATATATATATATATATATATATATATATATATTTCTATATGTATAATTCATATATATATATATATGTATATATATATATATATATATATATATATATATATATATATATATATATATATATGTATGTATGTATGTATGTATATGTATATATATATATATATATGTATAGTATCATAATTTCAAAAAATATATAAAATTGTCTAAATCGCCTTGATATCTATTGAACTTCGGATGTCACTTTCTGACGGACAAAGAAAATGCTTTCCGAAAACCACTTACTTTCTTTTTTTTATTCTTTCTTTTTTTAGGCAGATTGTAATAATAGTATATATACGATTTCGTTTGAAACTGGCACTTTTCAACCTATGGTCCCGCAGTATTTGAACAAAAATATATATAAAAACCTCAACGACAACAAGAACAACAATGATGATAATAATAATAATAATAATAATAATAATAATAATAATAATAATAATAATAATAATAATGAGAATAACAACAACAACAACAACAATAATAATAATAATAATAATAATAATAATAATAATAATAATAATAATAAACTAGAAAAGCCGTCTAGGAGTACAGACCTTCGCCACGGCAGCTTATTTTTCAAAAAACTAGCTTGCCTTTCCATAATCAATCTAGAACGCAAGCGTATTTGAAGTGTGTGAGGCGGCCTGGAGCAAACTTGGTGTTAAGGTTATGGTTAATACGGTCGACCAAAATTACCTTTGACTTGAGACTTTCAAAACTGAATCATTTAAACGTCTCAACAAAACAATCAATCCCTGAAAGTTTCAATCATCTATGAGTAAAATTGTGGCGAGGAAGTTGTTCACAAACAGACAACGGACCAACGGATAAACCAATAAACCGGGGCGAAAACATAACCACCTCCCAACTTACTTGTTAAAAATAATAAATTCAAAATACTTCGACCACTAAAAGTAACCATCTCAATGTGTAATCACAATTTTACGTTTTTGCTGAAGGTGTCAAGTGCAAACAACATGATGGAATAAAAATGTTAGGACTGGAGTTATTCCTCCGACTCGGTTCACCTTCAGAGAGAATGTCGGACACAATAAACTAGTTCTTTTCCGTCTCCTTTCGTTCTGGTTCCTCGTGATATTTCGAGAAAAGTTAGAAGCGTATGTTTTCTGAACTTTTAGTCCCTCTTTTTTAACTGTATGAAATATATAGACGCAGTTTTCTTCATCTATTTCATATATTTTTTACTTATTTGTTTTCAAACACACACACACACACTCACATATATATATATATATATATATATATATATATATATATATATATATATATATATATATATATATATATATATATACATATATATATATATATATATACATATATATATATGTATATATATGTGTGTGTGTATATATATATATATATATATATATACATATATATATATTCACGATTTTTATGATTTTTTTCTTAATATATCCCATTTAAGTGGGGTAAGAACGTCTTCTGAAGAGAACACTAGGATGATATAATGACATTTGGTAATAATAGGCTGTCCTCAATAGAGGACAGTGGTATAATATATTACCATCTTAAAATTATAATTCCTTCCCCAAAAATACCAATAAAATAAAAAGTTATATTTTCTACCTAATTCTGTTTCACAATTGTAATTTTCACAAAATTTTACAGTTATATTCTTAAATTACTCAACATAATTATATAGAAAGACAAATAAACGGAAATAGAAACATGTTACCGTTTTATGTTCAGTTTTTGTGATAAGGAGCAAAACACTCGAAACAAAGTGTTACATTGCAATTTACCAATAGGTTCTTGAAATCTTAGAGCAAGACTTCCTCTGGCATATTCTTTGATTTTCACTCTTGGCAATGACGTGGTCTTTTCTATCATATCGAACATCATCAAGTTTTGTAGAGGGATGAGAAGCTGCACTCTTCTTATCCATTCTTCAATTTGTTTTACCTAACTTCAGATATGGTTCACATACTGCCATTTAGGAGATTGCTGAATCAAGCAGCTTTTTTCATGTAGGCAGAAATCTATGGATGATCGATGACCTTATCTAGTACACTACTGAAAATAGGCCAGTACCATTTCTTTCCTCGTAAAGATGTTACATATTTACCTAGCCACCAATCATGGTGATCTACACCTCTCATTCTGGCATCATAATTTTTTAGAACATATGGGTCAGTAACATCACCATTTATTTTTGTATCACTCATTCGTCGACTTACCTTTATGATAAGCTCAATAGTATCATACTTTGTTCCATCTCACGAAAAAGGTTTCTTAATTCGTATCAAACATATAATCATAGCGTCCCCTTTTCTCTTTCTGCGTGATGTTTTTTTTTTTTTTTTTTTTATCTCAGAGGGTACTTGTTAAGTCTGTTTCCCTAATTGTATCAGTGGCTTGATAACCAAGGTTCCTAAGATGAACCATCAAATCATATCCAGTAAAAGAAGAATGTCAAAGAGATTAGAATGAGCAATTCCTAGTAACAGAACATCGTTACCTTAATCATTAGAATATTTCCCACAATACATTTCGAAATTATAGCAGTAACCTGAAACTCCACTTACAGCCCAGAGTTTGTATCCAAACCTGATAGATTTACCTCTCATAAACTGCTTTGGGGGATTGTGAACATAACAATTCACAATAATTTCATCAATAGATATACATTTTTCAAAGACAACGAATGGTTGAAATTACTTCTTGACTAGTGACAATAGTTTGACCGACTTGTCATGTGCATTGTCCTTTGCTTCATCATTATTGCAAAAATCTATAACATTTCTCAGCAACTAAAATCGGTTTGAATATGATACATCTAACATATCAGGCCTTTAAGAATGTAAGGAAATACACACACACACACACACACACACACACACACACACACACATATATATATATATATATATATATATATATATATATATATATATATATATGTATATATATATATATATACGACCTCTCTGTAAGAACGCATCATTCATTTTGGTGTCATTTTGAATTTTAATGTAGACACAAAGGTAAATTTAGATATAAAAACAAACGATAAAGAATCCCTATTATTAGGATTACAAAAATAGGATATTCAAATCACCCAATGGTACAATTAATAAATGCTTCTTGGCCGCGGGCGCATATAAAAATTAGAATAGCGCCAACGTTATCCCTGCGTGTCGTAAGAGGCGACTAAAAGGGACGGGACGAGGGGGCTAGGAACCTCCTCTCCTGTATCTACATCCTGTGAGACAGCAACAAAGAGATGGAGCTGGGGGGAGAGTGACTGCTCCCCGCACTCTAGTTTTGAGGTGTTTGAATGTGCGTGGATGTAGTACGATAGAGAGTAAAAGATGTGAAATTGGAAGTATGTTTAGGAATAGAAGGATGGATGTATTGGCCTTGTGTGAGACGAAGATAAAAGGAAAGGGTGAAGTGATGTTTGGTGAAATGTCTGGTAGAGTGTCTGGGATTGAAAGGGGAAGAGCGAGAGAGGGTGTGGCTTTATTGCTGAGTGAATGGATGGCAGGTAAAGTAGTGGAATGGAAGGAGATATCATCTTGGTTAATGTGGGTAAGGGTTAGGTTGGGTAGGGAATGTTGGGCGTTTGTCAGTGCGTATGGGCCAGGTAGTGAGAAAAGTGAAGAAGAGCGGAATGAATTCTGGAATGAATTAACTAGGTGTGTAGAAGCACTGGGTAGAAGGAATTATGTAGTTGTCATGGGTGATTTAAATGCTAGAGTGGGCGCTGGAGAGGTAGAAGGTGTCATTGGGAAATATGGCGTACCAGGTGAAAATGAGAGTGGTGAGAGCCTGGTGGATATGTGTGTTGAGCAAGAGATGGTGATAAGTAATAGCTTTTTCAAAAAGAAAGATAAAAATAAGTATACATGGGCAAGAGTGGCAAATGGAAGAGTAGTAGAAAGGGCATTAATGGATTATGTGTTGATGACTAAAAGAATGTTTGGAAGATTAAAAGACGTGCACGTGTTTAGGGGTATGGCTAACGGTATGTCTGATCATTTGTTAGTGGAAGGAAAATTAGTTGTCGCAAAAGAGTGGGGGAATAGAGTAGGTGAATGTAAAAGGGAGCTAGTGAGGGTTGAAGAGCTAATAAAACCGGGGGTAAAAAGTAAATATCAGGAAAGGTTGAAAATGACATATGACGAAGTGAAAGTAAGAGAAACTGGCAATTTAGAGGAAGAGTGGAAGTTAGTAAAAGAAAATTTGGTTGGGATTGCAAGTGATGTGTGTGGCAAGAAAGTTTTTGGAGGCAGCATGAGGAAGGGCAGTGAATGGTGGAATGAAGGAGTGAAGGTAAAAGTGGAAGAGAAAAAGAGGGCTTTTGAAGAATGGCTGCAGAGTAATAGTGTAGAGAAGTATGAAAAATATAAAGAGAAAAATGTGGAAGTAAAGTGCAAGGTAAGTGAGGCAAAGAGGGCAGCTGACCTGAGGTGGGGTCAGGGATTGGGTCATTCATATGCAGAGAATAAGAAAAAGTTTTGAAAATAAGTGAAGAGAGTAAGGAAGGCTGGCTCAAGAATTGAAGAGACAGTGAAAGATGGAAATGGGAGGTTGTTAAAAGGAGAGGAGGCAAGGAACAGATGGGCAGAATATTTTGAAAGTTTACTGAATGTTGAGGATAATAGGGAGGCAGATATAATTGCTGTTGCAGGTGTTGAGGTGCCAGTGATGGGAGATGAGAATGAAAGAGAGATTACAATAGATGAAGTGAGGAGAGCACTAGATGAAACGAGAGTAGGAAAAGCGTCTGGTATGGATGGTATGAGAGCTGAGATGTTGAAGGAAGGGGGTGTGACTGTACTGTACTTGAATGGTTGGTGAGATTGTTTAATATTGGTTTTGTGTTGTCAATGGTACCAGTAAATTGGGTTTGTGCATGTTTTGTACCACTATATAAGGGTAAGGGAGATGTGCATGAGTGTTGTAATTCAAGAGGTATTAGTTTGTTAAGCGTAGTTGGAAAAGTGTATGATAGACTAATGATTAATAGGATCAAGGATAAAACAGAGAATGCAATCTTAGAAAATCAGGGTGGTTTTAGAAGAGGTAGGGGTTGTATGAATCAGATTTTTACAGTAAGGCAGATATGCAAGAAATATTCAGCAAAAGGTAAGGAGTTGTATGTTGCGTTTATGGATCTGGAGAAAGCGTATGACAGAGTTGATAGGGAAGCAATGTGGAATGTGATGAGGTTATATGGAGTTGGTGGAAAGTTGTTGCAAGCAGTGAAAAGTTTCTACAAAGGTAGTAAAGCATGTGTTAGGATTGGAAATGAAGTGAGTGATTGGTTTCCGGTGAGAGTGGGGCTGAGACAGGGATGTGTGATGTCACTGTGGTTGTTTAACTTGTATGTTGATGGAGTGGTGAGAGAGGTGAATGCTCGAGTGCTTGGACAAGGATTAAAACTGGTAGACGAGAATGACCATGAACGGGAGGTAAATCAGTTGTTGTTTGCGGATGATACTGTACTGGCTGCAGACACAGAAGAGAAGCTTGGCTGATTAGTGACAGAATTTGGAAGTGTGTGTGAGAGAAGGAAGTTGAGAGTTAATGTGGGTAAGAGTAAGGTTATGAGATGTACGAGAAGGGAAGGTGGTGTGAGGTTGAATGTCATGTTGACTGGAGAGTTACTTGAGGTAGTGGATCAGTTTAAGTACTTGGGGGCTGTTGTCGCAGCAAATGGTGGAGTGGAAGCAGATGTACGTCAGAAAGTGAATGAAGGTTGCAAAGTGTTGGGGCAGTTAAGGGAGTAGTAAAAAATAGAGGGTTGGGCATGAATGTAAAAAGAGTTCTATATGAGAAAGTGATTGTACCAACTGTGATGTATGGATCGGAGTTGTGGGGAATGAAAGTGACGGAGAGACAGAAATTGAATGTGTTTGAGATGAAGTGTCTAAGGAGTATGGCTGGTGTATCTCGAGTAGATAGGGTTAGGAACGAAGTGGTGAGAGTGAAAACGGGTGTAAGAAATGAGTTAGCAGCTAGAGTGGATATGAATGTGTTGAGGTGGTTTGGCCATGTTGAGAG
>NC_090750.1:51175156-51242656 GCF_036898095.1 Palaemon carinicauda | reverse complement strand
CTACAACTCTGGAGACCTTGTTTGTAAAAGTCAGTGGGTTGAGCCTCAAACCATGACTCACCTTAGAAATCAGTGTCTCATTATCTGGAAAATGAGTTCCTTTCAAAAATGTCTCCATTGCTAGAAAAAGGTGAAAATCAGATGGTTCCAGGTCAGGAGAGTGAGGAGGGTGCATAAGAATTTCAGTCACAAGAGGGGTCCTCTGTCTGGGCGATATGCGAGTTGTGGACTGGAACATTGTCTTACAGGAATCGAACTCCGGTCAGCATGCCACGAATTTTGAGTTTGATAGATTCTTGCAATTTACTCAGTAGTGGAGCATAATAAATCCCAGTAATTGTGGTATCCTTGGGCAGGAAATCCGTCATCACTACTCCATTGTGGTCCAAATGGACGTAAGCTTGACTTTTCCTGCAAAGGGTTGTAATCTTTTATTCCTTACGGGGGTAGTGAGTCAAATTACTTCCATTACATGGAGTGGACTTTAGTCTCAGGATAATAGTGATGGATCCATGTTTCATCCTGTGTGATAAATCTATCAAAAAAGGTTTCCTGGTTTTCTTGACACATGTTCAAAGAGCCTTTGTGTAATCCCCTATTCTTGCTTCTGAAAAGGAGTAAGGATCCTGGGAATCAACCATACACACACCTTATGCATGTGCAAATGATCTTGAATGATTTTTAACACAGACTCTATACTTATCGTTACTATTTGAGCTAACTGAAGAACAATTATACGACATATTTCCAAAATGGGAGCCTCCACTTGATAGATGGTCTCTTCATCAATGGCAGAATGGGTGCGTCCAAGATTGGGCGCTATTTCGATAGATGTTCAGCCGCACTAAAACTGGCAATGCCAGTGTTTTACATCATCATATGATGGGGACAGCACCTCCATAAGTTTGTTTCATTTCATCGAAGGACTGTTTCGGCATGCGCCATTAAAATATAGAAACTTGATCACTACTTGGTACTTGACTGGGTCCATACTTCAATGTAACACCCGTAAAAACGGAAGCAATGCGAGTTCAGTGCTGCAAATTTCCATGTGACCTATGTTCCAATACACGGGTGAAATTTCAGTTAGATATAATAATCCTAAGCAGGTTAGGGGAAATGTTTAATGAAAGCCTCTTGTATACACACTCAAATCAAACATACACACATATTTAAATATATATATATATATATATATATATATATATATATATATATATATATATATATATATATATATATATATATGTATATATATATATGTGTGTGTGTGTTTGTTTGTGTGTGTATGTAAGGAAATTGTTAAGGGAACTTTAGACTAAGGTAATACATTTATAATATATATATGTATATATATACATATATATATACATATATATATATATATATATATATATATATATATATATATATATGTGAGTGTGTGTGTGTGTGTGTGTGTGTGTGTGTGTGTATGTAAGGAAATTGTTAAGGGAACTTTAGACTAAGGTAATACATTTATAATATATATATATATATATATATATATATATATATATATATATATACATATATATATATATATATATATGTGTGTGTGTATATATATGTATATATACTGAATATATAAATATTTATATATATATATATATATATATATATATACTGTATATATATATACATATATATATATATATAAATATATATATATACAAACATACATATATATATATATATATATATATATATATATATATATATATATATATATATATATAAGGGAATTGGTAAGGAAACTTTAGACCAAGGTAATACAAATACACACACACACACACATATATATATATATATATATATATATATATATATATATATATATATATATACATATATATATATATATATACATATATGTATATATACACACACATATATAAATTATTATTATTATTATTATTATTATTATTATTATTATTATATATATATATATATATATATATATATACACATATATGTATATATGTATATATATACATATATATATATATATATATATATATATATATATATATATATATATATATATATGTATATATACACACACACGTATATATTTTATATATATATATATATATATATATATATATATATATATATATATATATATATATATATATATATATATATATATATATATATTCAGGAAGACCAGACGGAATTGGATGAGAAGATGTAGGAATGATGATGACTCCAAGAGCGGAAAAGGTATTCACAGAGTGGAGAGCAGTAAACAATAGATTGTTACTAACAAAGTTCAAATCAAAGCAGTGCAATATGAGTATTATAGTTTGCTATGCACCACAAATGATTTCCTGAAGCAAGAGAAAATAAATGCTATGTAAAAGTGTAAAGTGTAATAGAATAGATCTCAGAGAGATATATGAGAATTTGTATTGACGACTTCAGTGCTACAGTAGGAAGGAGTAATCAAAGGATAGATAATGTGATGGGTGTCAAGGTACTTGGCAAAGTTGCAAATGAAAATGAAGCACATTTCATAAGTTTATGGTCAGTAAACAATTTTGACATCGGAGGTTTTCTTTTCCAGTTCAACGACATCCACAAATATAAATGGACTTCGCCATTTGGCAATTACAAAAATCAAATAGATCACATTGCCATCAATAGAGAAGGATGACTCAGAGAAATGTAAGAAGCTATAAAGGTGCAGATATTGGTATTAGTCACCAGCTTTGCATTGCCACACTGAAATTAAAACTGAAAGCCCCCTACAGAAAGGTAGACAGAATACCTAGGCTTAATACAACTAAGCATTTAGAAGAAAAGTACAGAGTAACATTAGCAATTGAAGTTTCTGGTAAAGCTTTAAGTATGATTTTTTAGAGTTCTCTTGCTTGAGGGTACACTCAGGCACACAATTCTATCATATTTTTCTTCCTCTTGTTTGGACAAAATTTTTATAGTTTATACAGGAGATATTCATTTTAATGATGTTAGTGTTCTTTAAATATTTTATTTTTCCTTATTTTCTTTCCTCGCTAGGCTATTTTCCCTGTTGGGGCTCCTGGGCTTATAGCATCAGCTTTTCCAACTAGGGTTGTAGCCTAGCAAATAACAGTAATAATAACTCATGTCATGCATCTTCCTCCAAGGGCCATTATCGGTGGCGTCGTAACTACGTTGAAGTCAATCCTTTCCCTGCCGTCCGAAAGTTAATCTTCAAAAGTTCAAACTTGCAGCAAATATTCTTATGGTGAACAGGCTGACATAAATCTTTTTATAGTTTATATATGAAATATCCTTTTTTTATTTTATTGTGTTTACAATATTTTATTTTGATTGTTCATTACTTCTTATATTATTTATTTCCTTGGTTCCTTTCCACACTGAGATATTTTTTTCTTGTTGAAGCCCTTGGTCTTATAGCATCTTGCTTTTCCAACTAAGGTTGTAGCTTAGCAAGTAATAATAATAATAAAAACACCATTCCTGTTGTATTATTCCTAGAGCCTGCAGATCTATTCCCGTCCTGCAAGGGCCTTGTATTATTTCTTGGATCCTGCAATTCCATTCCCATCTTGCAGGGGCGTTGTATTATTCCTGGATCCTGCCAGCTCACCAAAACTCATTTGGGAGGAAACTGTATTTCAATACCGGATGGTAATATCTCTCGGCGTAAACGGAGCAGTGACTTGAGAAAGCCTTCAGGAGAGGAATTTCCCCACGGCTGAGTTGAGTCTCTTTCACACATTGAGCTCGATAGCAAATATTGACTCACGTCTCCAGCGATTATCTTGATATTTTTTTTTTTTTTTTTTTTTTGAGAGGTGTGAGCCATCTGTTGGGGAAGTTTAAATATCATATACATAAGCCTTGCTTTACACACGCACACACACACTCACACATACACAAACAGAAACACACATTATATATATATATATATATATATATATATATATATATATATATATATATATATATATATATATATATATATATATATATACATATATATATATATATATATATATATATATATATATATATATATATATATATATATATATATATATATATATATATATATCATAGTATAAAGTTTTAGAATAAAATATTTAACAAAATTATGAAACCAAGGCATAATATAAAAAAAGATAAATGAAAAGATCTCATTATCTAGTTTGCCTGTTTTATTCTCAGTTATGCAATGATTGAAGAAGGGGAGTAGAGGGGTAGTCAGCAGTTAACCAACTGCAATTAAATCGAGTCAGCCGTAAAAATAGGTCACGTGAGCTCAGCTCATAACGTTTTTGCTGTTAAATGCAAACTCAGTTTGGCTTTTCCTCTGTTGCAACAGGGATTCGAAATATTCAATTTCGAATTCATGAGGGACACTATATTTTTGAATTGCAAAATAAAGTCACAGAGGATCCAGAGATCAGGGAAATTTGTTCATCATATGTAATCTTTCTGGTCTTTTGGATATTGAGTTTGGAACGCCAGAGGGGATGAAAAAAGTCACAAATAGCTACAAAGGGAGAGAACGAATGAAATACTCTAAATGGAACGTATGGAATAGAAGAGTAAAATCTATTTTGCTTATACAAATGAAGAAAATTGAAACATAACACCGTAAACCAATATAAAAGTAAATATTAGAAAGTCTTTGTGAAGTAATTTTGGACTAAAACATAGACAACCATTTTGTTTATATAGTATTCAACATTCATAAGTCAATTCTAAAAACTACAAAACAACGAATTAATTTCATCTGTTTTCCCGTCAACAAAACCCATGAACTATCAGGAACCTAACGTCTATTCTCTAATCATTGGAGTTTCCTTGGTGCGCACCAAGTAGCCATCCATTAAACGCTCATGCAAAACAGACACAAAAAAACATGTATCTGCTCTATACAGATATGATCAGCGCCTAAACTACCTTTCCAACTAAGTTAGAACCAGGAAGGACCAGGCAATGGTTGCAAATGACTCTGCAGGTATATTCATGGGCGTCCACAATCTCTTAATCATTAGTTCAGTTTTGGTGATATCAGAAGATTGTGTAAATGTTATATATTCCAAGTTGTTAAGTTAAGCAGGGTATGTAAACAAAGTATGTATATGAATAAGTGGTATGAATATGTTCCATTGACCTGATATAGAGAATTGAATTGAAATGAAGCTGTTCTTTAACGTATTTGGATTTGGATCGAAATATTTTCAAGTAGATGATTGGATGTCTTTTATATTTGGGAAGTACACATTATTTTTTTTTTTTCATCTTACGAACGAAGCTTTTGTTCTGATAAATTTTTTGGCAATAAAAAAAAGTTGTAATGTTTTCTTATGGGGTATCTAATTTCATAGCATCCAAGTTATCTCTAAGGATAACAGTTACCCTCCAACATGATGTTCTATTTCTCTCAGTAATCAAAATTACAATAGTGTTACAATTTCATCACCTGCGATATAGTCATTGTATACCTAATTTCTTAAAAGAGTTCATAACAATGGTAACTGGTATTCAATTACACATTCCATATAAATCTAAAAAAATTTAGTGAAACCTATTTTCGATAACAAAACTTTTAGAACGATCACAGTAGGTAGTTCCACGTTAAGACTCCGTGTCAGCGATGATTCTCTCTCTCTCTCTCTCTCTCTCTCTCTCTCTCTCTCTCTCTCTCTCTCTCTCTCTCTCTCTCTCTCTCCAGCAAATGTAGAGAGGGAATGTCTGTATTCAGCGTATACGGAGCATTTGATGAAACACGAGGAAAAGCACAGAGGATAGCCCAACTCAGATCAAGCATAAGACTACCACGGAACACCAGTGTGCTAAAAAAAAACTATCTATTTCATTTAATTACCATAGGCGTTTTTCACTTATATGGAGCAAAAATAGAAATTTCAGTGGAGAAATTAAAACAATACTTGCATATATCTCATTCCAATGATATGATTTGCCTCCGAATTTATTCCGTATACGGATCTTTCAATCAAATGAATTCTCTGGACCCCTTACGACTATCTCTTAGGTTTTCACTTAAGCTATACTAGAGTGTCTTGAGATATCCTGTCCACGGTGAAAATGGATAAACTGCAGATTTTGGTCGTCTGCTAGTCTTCCTTTCTCTGTAAGCCTGGGTCTTCCAACTCCTCTAGTGCCTTGTGGAGCCCTTTTGAAAGTTTGGTGAACTAGTCTCTCTTGGGGAGTGAGAAGACCATGCCCAAACGATCTCCATCAACCCCTCACAATGATCTTATTTACATATGACTCTCGAGTAATCTCTCTTATAGTTTCACTTATAGTCTTGTCCTGTCATTTAACTCCCAAATTTCTTCTGAGGGTTTTGTTCTCAAATCTTCAAAATCTGTTGGATACTGTTTCATCCTCATACCACGATTTATGTCCATACAGTAACACCAATCTCACTAAACTGATATACAGTTTGATTTTATATGTAAGTACAGGGGATTTTATTTCCAAATTTTAATTAAGCTAGCCATTATCTGATTTTCTTTTTAAAAAATTTCTTTCAACTAAAATTTTCAAGATCCTGTGTTTAGAGATTATAGTTCCTTAATATCTAAATGATTCCACCTCATTAATCCTTGGTCCTTCCAATGATATTTCATCTTCAATTGCATAATCCGTTCTCATCATTCCTCTCTTTCTTCTATTTATCCTAAGCTCAACCTTATGTGATATTTCATGCATTTTGGTAAACAAGCTTAGCAAGTCCTGTGGTGTTTTGCTAATAAGGACAGCGTCATCAGCATACTCTAAGTCAGGTAATTTCCTGTTACTAATTCAGTCCAGTCTTCTCCACCATCCCTAACTATTCTATGCATTACAAAAGCCATAAGGAGGATTAACAACATAGGTGACAACACATTCCCTTGGATTACTCCACTTTTCAGGAAATTTATTTCGTGGGACTCCACAAACATTAACTTTACACTTTCTATGTTCATGAAGACTTAATAAAATAGAAATATTTAAGAAAGCAGCACTCTCCACAAAATATGCTGGTCCACACTACCAAAAGCTTTTTCATAGCCCACAAATGCCATCAAATACGGATTTCTATATTCTACGCATTAATGTACCATATGTCTTGAAAGGAAAATATGGGCTATACAGCTTCTACATTTTCTAAATCCTGCTTGTTAGTGTCTCAGCTTTTCGTCAATCCTGCTCTTTAGGCTCTTTACAATGAGTATTCTATATATTCTCATGACAACTGATACAAGTGCGATGTCTCTGTAATTATTGCAATAAGTCAGATTACCTTTTATTGCCTTTATCACCAACAAGATGTAAACAAGATACCGTAAACTTACTTTATGAGTGTCAGCATAATAAACCATTTAAACTCCCTATTGCACAACGTATAAACACGTTTATATGAATGCATATCTTGCCAATTGAAGATGAATACCAGCATGTTCCTGAAACGAATCCTGAAAGTTACCCAACCACCATGTTCTACCATTCTATTGGGGTGCACATTCATGTTGCTACTTTAATTGCTTTTATATACTATGTTGACTTTATTTCAATGTGACATTTTTTCAAGAGATTAAACCATGCGTTAGAACACTTATCTGGTGACAAAGTTTCCGAGGTAGTAAGACCAATTCTTAGAAAACTTATATGGCTGTTTTATCGGTTAGCTTTCACACAGTTCGGTATACGGGACAAAGCCCTTGTTATTGAAAGAGTTAATTCATATGGGATTGTAAAGTAATTTTATTGCTACGATTTTTGTTCAGTATCACTTGTAATCTACGTGGCATAAAAACTCAATAATTCTATAATCATTTAATAAGTTTAACTAGGTTGGGAGCTTTATTGTTTCTATATAAAAGTATATTACAGTAAATAGGACTAAATAAAAAAATAATAAAAAAAACTTCGAAGATATAAAAACTACACTTTTCTTCAGAATATCTTATATGAGGAAATTAAAAAAAGGTTTCACAAAAACCTTTCAACTTTAATTAAACAAAAACTAAATAAACATATTACGTTCAATAGTTGCAGCAAAAAGGAAGTAGTAAAAGAGAAGTGGACGATTGAAATAATAATTTTGTTTTCTCTCTCTCTCTCTCTCTCTCTCTCTCTCTCTCTCTCTCTCTCTCTCTCTCTCTCTCTCTCTCTAACACACACACACACACACACACACTCCAAGGTGGTAAAAATTCATTATGTATGAGCTGTAGATAAAGAGATTGTGTTTCTGGTATGAATCAAGTTGGAAGAAATCAAGAGACTAAATACAATTCGACCAGTCAAGAAAGAATTGCTGTAGGTTGATAATTGAGCAGAAGGATAGAGACACTTCAATCATTATAGATATAACTCAATAGGTAGTCAGCTGATGAGGGTTTCTGGAAATAAAAAGTCGTGTACTAAAACTACTTTTAAAGATTAGTGCTGAAATGCTTTATATATTCTAACGGGATGTTGATATTACATAGTGCATTTTCACCATAAAATATTCAAGTATAGAGTAAAAATGGTTTAAAACACATAAAAATATCCATTAAATACCCTAAAATTGTGTCAGTGGTTTTAAAGCGACCACCGTGTCCGCAGCTGGTCATGTTTTCCCACTCAAACCCAATCAACTCCTTTTTAAACTTGCTGTGTCCATGCTTTGAGTGTGTATATATATATATATATATATATATATATATATATATATATATATATATATATATATATATATATATATATATATATATATATATATATATATACAATTCCCAAACAACTCCTTTTTAAACTTGCTGTGTCCACGGTTTGTGTGTGTGTGTGTGTGTATATATATATATATATATATATATATATATATATATATATATATATATATATATATATATATATATATATATATATATATATATATGTATATATATATATATATATATATATGTATATATATATATATGTATATATATACATGTATATATATACACATGTATATATACTGTATATATATACATACATATATATATATATATATATATATATATATATATATATATATATATATATATATAAAATTCCCAATCAACTCCTTTTTTAAACTTGCTGTGTCCACGCTTTGTGAATATATATTTATATATATATATATATATATATATATATATATATATATATATATATATATATATATATGTATATATACAGCATATATATAATTATATATATGTATATATACACACACATATATATATAGAAATTTGCGGGTTTATGATATTCTTATTGAATGGAAGGGATTTGATATATGACTTCCATCTTACAGTTATCTACACTCGCATACATGTAGAGTATATATATACATATATATATATATATATATATATATATATATATATATATATATATATATGTATATATATATATATATATATATATATATATATATATATATATATATGTATATATATATATATATATATATATATATATATATATATATATATATATACACACACACACACACACACACATATATATATATATATATATATATATATATATATATATATATATATATATTTATTTATTTATTTATATTTATATCATAAACCCGCAAATTTCTTTTTGAGAAGAGTAAAACGCGTCAAAGCATTACCAGGATCACATTTGTGAGGCTGCAAATGATGAGGAAAGGCATTATTGCGATTTAAGAAGTTGTTAACATAGTTAAAAAGATAGCTAAGGATTACTCCCCTTTAAATACCATTTCCATAATTCATTTAACATTTATGCTAACAAGATTAGAGACAGGTAGACAGTTTAAAAGTCTCATATCTAGTGGCTATTCAAAGGAATTCCTTGATAAATGGACTACTTACCATAACAATAACATACACGGACAAAAGCACACAGGAAAACGAACATATATACAGTAGATATAACCTTACATTATTGCAATCAAATAAAAAATACTAATATCATATAAGACTTACTTGATTTTTCTTTAGAATAAAACGTTCCTAGTTATTTTGGTGTTAGTTACTGCCACCAGAGATCCTTTTCAAGAAACCACAATGATGCTTGACCTGTAAGATCCAATCACACTTAAGCTGTAAGATCCAATCACGCATAACCTGTAAGCAAGGGTGCCGATTAAACACAATACCAATACAGACTAATACAAAGCCCTGTTTCCTTAGCATCCCCACCCCCCACCCCCCACCCCCCCCCCACCCCCACCCAACCCCCCACCCCCACCCCCCCAAAAAATACTTCCACTTCCAACGAAGAGAATCCTAGAATGCCATTAATTAAAAGAATATTTCTAACAAAACAGATACCGTAATTGTACTTATCAACATTAAACTTTCGACAATGTTAAATTTTCGTCTTTAAACTTTATTCAAATATGTAACAAAATAAACTTTATTGAAAATCAAAATCTTGAAAGTAATTTACTTATCTTTATCAGTTACAAACAGTCAATTCGTACTACCAACAAGCAAAGGAAAAGGTGTGTGTAATGCTACATTTCACCATTAATGGCAAATAAAGAAATCCAGGTTATTGCAATTAACATTTACCATATCATTCAGTTATATGAATTAAATTTTATTCATGCCATTTTGACATTAAACTTTTACGGTTCAACTTACAAATTGAAAATATCACGTATTTGAATGTAGTTCATTTATCATAGAGTTTATCCAAACCCTTTTCCTTAACTTCCTTTAGAACGAATTGTCTGAAATTAAATAAAAAAAATGACTTACCAAAAGGAGAAGGCGAGAAGTAGACGCTGGATCTCTTGCAATGGAGCAGTCATCTTATGCAGGATTCTTGATACACATCAAAGTCACTCAAACAAACTAACTTTAAAGGCCAGAGGTACTTAACCTGACATACATAACCTAAATGCCCCAGTACAAGGTTTGATCTGCATAACCTAAAAATTCTAACCTATTCATAATTTCCTGACCGGCCTAAAAATCCCAGTCCCTAAATAACTCGATTCAACCAACATATCACACACCACTGGCGACAGAGGAGGATTCTAATCGCCTGGTTATATCAATATAAACAGCTATAAGACAAGATGCAAAGATTATATAGCGGCCCCCTTATCTAGCCCCATCATTCCTTCCCACCCACATTTCTAGGCTTAAAGCGCTGATTTGTTACTTCCGCAAACATGTTGGGAGGAGGTTATGTTTTCGCCCCTTTCCATGTTTATGTGTGAACAACGTCTTGGCTCATAGATTAGTGAAACTTTCAAGGATTAGTTTTTATGTTGAGGCGTCCAAGTGATTCAATTTTGAGGGTTCTAGGTCAAAGATCAAGGTCAAGGTAGAGCAAAAGGTCGACTTAATTGACCAAAACCTCGAGTAATAAGATGCCGTGCAGGAGGTCTGCACTTTCAGAGTGCAGTTCTAGTTTTAGGAAAATTTCTTTAGAATTCTGACAAATTAAAGTTTAACATATCATCATCATCATCATCACCATCATCATCATCATCAACTATTACGCATATTGACGCAAACAGCCTCAGATTTCGCTAGTCATCTCTATCTTGAGCTTTCAATTCAATACCTCTCCTGTGTCTCGTTTCATTGTCCTCAGGCATGTAGGCATGGATCTTCCAAAGCTTATTGTGCCTTGTGGAGCCCAGATGAAAGTTGGGTGAACTAATCTTCTTTACATAAGAATGTAATTATCTTACTCTGGCGTAAATAAACTACAACACACACATTTCTTGTTTATATTCTTTCTAATACCATTTGATCGCTTACATATTCGCAATTAAAGCAAACGTTATTTGTTAATATCAAGACTTTTGGAAAATATCAATAATCCCTCTCACCAGAGTATGACTCTCCCCCTTCCCTATAACAAAGTGAGGTGAACAAGAATACTTTCAAATTCCAAAGCTTACAAAAGACGAAACCAACAGATGATGCATATATCGAAGCAAATAATATGAAACCTTAAACATCTGAAAAAGAATTACAAATGTAAATTAAGATTATGAAATAGGAAAAAAAAAAAAAAAAACGCTAAAAAAGAGAAGATATAACACTCACCATCTGCAGCCATCAGCTGAGTTAAGAGCACCATGGATACCACATTGAAGACTTTTATTGATAAGTAAAATGGTTAAAAAATCAGATACGAAAACTCTAAATGAGAAAGAAAATAGTAAGCAATGATTTTATTAATATTGAAAACGAATTTAGAGATCACAAATCTTTTCACAGAGGAACAAGAACCAACGTCAAGGAACAATGACAGACAGCGGGCAAAGCAAGCAGCGGGGATTAAGTCAAGCGGTCGCCAGGGAATAAGGAAAGCTGAACCTAGCCATTTCTAACAAGCAAGAGAGAACCCCTTCACGTGCAGCAAAGAGCAAAGATCCAAAGCAGAGAACATCGTCTATACAAAAGCAAATACCTCTACTATTCTCTTCCTCTGTGAAATGAATGTTCAAGATGTATAATTAGAGTAATAAACAAAGCACGTTTCATTAAACGGTGTAATGCATGAACTTCTGGTTGCATCCTCGGATTTCTTTTTTTGAATACAAAGATTTTCTATTCAAAAGCAAAAGCAAATCAAAATCCTCGATCCAATAACCATTTCTGATTCAAAAAAAGCCTTCAAAGTAGCATAATACACACTGAGCCCAAGATAAGATGCAAATCTACTTGCTACACAATTGCATAATCACGTACATGACATAAAATAAAGGATCATTGAAAAATAATATAAATAATGGAACAATTCATCATAATACACATCATAGGTTGGCATGCAAATAATTACATAACATCATTAAAAAAAAAAACACTGACACAAATAAGCAAATAAGATTTCAATACAAATGGAGTATTAATATTCAAAAAAATATTCAATATACCTTAAATATCACCCGAGAAAAATACGGAGTCTTACATGTTAAAAATAAGACATACTCAACGAGAAAAATACGCATTCCTACATGTTGAAACTAGCGGGATGGGTAGTTAACCCTCGCTAAATTCTAATGGCTCGTCCTTTCAAATTCGTCGAAAGTAACACCCCTATAGATAGCGTTAGTTTGTATTCCAGTTACGGAACAAATGCAATTTTACATGTTAAAAAAATACCCACACACACAAAAAAAAATGGATTCTGAACATGACAATTGGTTACCATATTGTACTCAGAATTAAGATGTATAAGGCTGCCATTGCAACAAAGAGAGAAAACTAAGAGTTAATTAGCAAGAAAAATGTAAAATTCTAGGCTCAGGTGCACCATGGTCATCCTACCTTTATGACGAGAATGAATCTGCAAAGAGAGAAGAAGACCATATTAACTATAGAGATAAATATTAGCCAAGATCTTCAAACAAATATTCAATAATAAGAATGATGCTTAGCAAAAACAAACTACTATTCAAACAACAGATACGTTACTTTATTGTTAAGAATTATATTTCATATATGAATATTGGACAACATTCAATCAGATGTTGATTTCCATAAGCAAAATCATCTAAATCATTTTCTCTGTACATGGCATTGATGCCATTATAATCAACATTCCTATCCATTAGATAATAATTGTAGCGAGGTCAGTATTCCTATCCATCTCTTTCCTTATTCTCCTTGGATTGCATCGATCAGTCTCTTTCATTCCTCATTCTAGAGAGATTTGGATTAGAATGAATTTATGAATTTAAACTATATCGCTTAGATATATTACCTGTGAGACCATTTAGCACACAAGTGCAATAAGGAAACCCCTGCAGTTACACAATGAAGAAAAATTTTGTGGTGAATGATGAAGTAGAATGGTGTTGATCTAGGAGCCGAATGAACGCTGCAAAGAAACCTAAATAAATGCTATAATACACCACATTAGGTGCACTTAGCGTCTTAGGCACCAGTTCACTACTTGGAAAATTGATTAAGACTCTGTTCCATTTGGAGCGGAGCTTTTCCATATGACAAATTGTGGTCTCGATGCAATTGTATTTTCTCTCCAATGAAATAGTTTCTGCACTCCCATCCACTCAATTTTTCTTCTTTCTCCGGTGCAGCTCAAGATTCCAAGGTTTTTGTTCAACAAACAATTTTGTTATTGAAGGTACTCTCTTCCAGCAAAAGGACATCCAAAAAGATAACATGGACTTCACCATGTGGCAATTACAAAAATCAAATAAATCACATAGCAATTAATAAATAGAGAAAAAGGACTCCGAGAAATGTAAGAAGCTATAGAGGGGCAGATATTGGTAATTATCACCAGCTCCTTTATAATCAAACTGAAATGAAAACTGGAAGCACCAAACAGAAAAGTAGGAAGAATACCTAGATTTAATACAACTAAGCTTCTAAAAAATGAGCACAGAAAAACCTTTGCAATTGAATGTAGGAATCGATTTGCATTCTTAGATACTTTAAGAGACGACGAGCAGACAATTAATGAAAAATGGTGTGATATTAGGAACATTTATCAGACAGTTGGTAGTGAAGTTTTGGTTCATGCAGTTACAAGAAGAAAACCAAGGATATCAAATTACAGTTGGGATACTATAAAAAGGAGACAAAGTTTGTTGAAAATTTCAAGAAAGTAACAAAAATGACACCGTAGAACATGCTAAGTATTCCAGTATTGATAGTGAAATCAAAAGAAAAGCCATGACTGTAGAGAATATTAGACAGGAAAGTAGATGAAGCTAACAAACCTATGAATTCAGGAAATGGCCATGGTATAAGAATTGCTCATAGATCTATTAATAAATTTTCTATTGGAACAAAAAGGAAAATGCATATACACATCAAAAAGAAAGAGGGATCTGTTATAACAACAGAAGATGAAAAAATGGCAATGTTAGATGGAACACTTTAGTAAGGTCATGAATAGTATATATGAAGGGAATAATTTGATTGACATGCCTGAATCTGATGAAGACCTCGATGTGTCCATTAATGAATTCAGTGTTTGAATTTGAAGCTTTCATTAAATAACTAAAGAGATGGAATCCCTGGATACAATGGAATGATTGCTGAGATGACATAAGCCGAAAATGAAGTGACTCCAAGAATACTTAAAAGATTATTTTGTAGAATGTGGCGCAATAGGCAAACCCTCATGAAGAGGAGCTAGGAGTGTTGGTGAAAATGGCAAAAAAGGAGATCTGATTGATTGCAATAATTAAAAAGGCATCACACATACGCCAGTTGGCATGAAAACATATAGCAAGTTCATTCTAAAGAGACTAGAGAAAAATATGGATGAAAAGCTGAGAGATGAACCAGTGGGATGTAGGAACGGTATGTGATACAACAATGTGCAGAACATAAAAATCCACTTTTTATAACATTTCTGGGCTATGAAAATGCCTTTGATAGTGTGCACCGGCCAATTTTGTGGGAAGTCCTGCGTTATTATGGAGTTCCTCTTAAGGGGACTGTCCGATATATATATATATATATATATATATATATATATATATATATATATATATATATATATATATATATATCTATATGTACTGTATATGTATGAATGTATGTATGTAAACAAGTGTATATATACAATGTCAAATTAGTTTCTTCCAAACTTGGATATTCGATAATAAAAATATTTATTCAAATTTAGGGTATTTTCAATGGATTGAACATCTATTTTTGTTGCAAATAATAATAAAACCTGTCCACCCTAAACACACCACCTAACCTAAGCTAGGGGCAGGGCCTAATTGAATTACTCAGCCCAAAATTCCCCTTATCTCAATTAGAAGGGTGTAAAACTCCTCCAGAGAGCTACTGCACGTCTGAACAACAGAATCCATGCAGTCACCTTTAATGCATATCTGAGGGCGGACAAATTCTAAAATATCAATTAATTGAATAATCTTGAAACAAATAAACCATTCGTGTTCCAGCATATTTACCGTACCTATAATTAATAACAATAACAAAAGGTAATCTAGCCTTTTACCCACAATGCATCAACAAAAAACAAAATACCTTTGTGAAAAATACTAACATGGCAGCGTAAACACATCATAGGGATGACCATAAGGAACATCGATAGGCAGATATTTCCGTAACCGTATCTTACAAAATATTCGAGTGACTTTTTTTAATAAAACATCTAAAAAATATAAGTAAAAAATTAATTGATATCCAGATTTTGCCGATACTGTAATAATACCAAATATTCTTCTATATTGTTATCCAAAGGATTTGTTCTTCTCGCTATGGTATTTTGGTTTCTGTCAATGCATTGTGATAAAAATTCCTGATCATCCTCTTTTATGGGTATGAATTATTGAATACTTTGTTTCATAATTATCCAAATATCTACAATCTTAGATTTCATTTGTCCTTCTAAAAAAGTTTGTGTCATTTGACTGCCATGGACTCTGTTCAGGCATGCAGTAGCTATGTAGAGGAGTTTTTCACCTTCCTAAGTAAGCTAAGGCGACAGGGGGCTAAGTAAGTAGGCCCAAACACTAGGTTAGGTAGATGTGTTTAGGTTAGACAGTTTCTCTTATATTATATTTTTCCTCCAAGGTTGGGTAAGGTGGGCATGATTAGGTTAGACAGATATTCTTTTTTATATATTTTCTCCTCCGTTAGGTTAAGTGGCGTGCTCAGAGGGTAAAATTACAGTTTCAGACAAACTCTGACGTGTAAACAGATAAAATAAGAGAAAATGTCTCGCCTAAACATATCCATCTAATCTAACCTAGACAACTTATAAAATAAAAAAAGCTGTAAAACCTGCACACACCCTCCTAACATATCCTAGGATAAACCGAGTAAAATATGGGAGGTTGTCTAACCTAAACACAGTATTATTACAGGTTCTGCAAAATTCAGATATTTGTTTTCTTTTTATTTACACATCTTTTTGATGATTCATACAAAAACGTTACTCGAATCTTCAGCAAGTTATGAGTTACGGAAATATTTGGCGATAAAAATTGTTTCTTATTGTTATCCCAAGGATGTGTTCATTCTGCCATGTTAGTTTTTTTCTCAATCATATGTGGTTTTTTTTCTATGCATTGAGAGTGAAAAAAGCCTGATCATTCTTTGATTTTGGCTAAGAATTATATGTATTGTAAAAATGCTGAAACATGATTGGTTTCTTTGTTTCAAGATTATCCAATTGAGTGCAATTTTAGAATTCAAACATCCTTCTAAATTTGATTGCCATAGATTCTCTTGTTCAGACATGCAGTAACTTTGTAGAGGAGTTTTCCACCCTCCTAAGCGAGATAAAGAGATATAGGAAGGGGGGAGGTGGAATTAGGAAAGTAGGCCAGAACACTAGGTTAGGTTAGGTTAGTGTGTTTTGGTTAGACAGTTTCTATTATGTTATAATTTTTTCCCTAGGTTAGGTGGATGTGTTTAGGTAATAGTTTACAACACCACGCTCTCCATTTACTCCAAAATAATGCAATCCTGCAGTTTTCATCTTCTTGCACAGTAATTAGGTGGTTATTTAAGTTCTGGGAAAGCAATAATTAACAAGATATGTTGAGGAAGGGGGAAGGGGTTAAAAAAAGAAAATAGCTCGGTTTCCTCACCAAACGACTTGGAACTGACATGTCAACAAAGTCAACTTAACAGGATTCATGATGCCAGCGTACATAAACAGTAGTTCATGATGCCAGCGTACATTTGATATACTGTATATTCAAAATATACTTAATAAAAAATTGAGTGATTACTCAAAAGTGTCACTATTTGTAAATTGCATATTTTAAGGACACTTTGAGAAATTAATCCATTTTTAACTAAGCATATTTTGAATATACAGTATATCAAATGTACGCTGGCATCACAGACTTCTGTTTATGTACGCTGGCATCACAAATCCTGTTTGGTTGACTGTGTTGACATGTCAGTTCTGAGTCGTTTAGTGAGGAAACCGAGTTATTTTCTTTTTATAACCCCTTCCCCCTTCCTCAACATATCTTGCTATTTATTGCTTTCTCAAAATTTAAATAACCACCTAATTACAGTGCAAGAAGATGAAAACTGCAGGATTGCATTATTTTGGAATAAATGGAGAGAGTGGTGTTGTAAACTATTAGCTGCGTTTAAATTAGACAGCTAATCTTTTTATACGTTTTCTCATAGGTTAGATTAGTGGGGTGTGTTTAGGCTAGACAGCTTTATATATTTTACATATTTTATCCTAGGTTAGGTTAGGTGGGTCTTTTCAAGTTACGTGGTGTGTTTAAGTAAGGTGGCTGTTTTTAGCATAGGTGGATGTGTTTACATTATATGGCTAATCTTATCTTGTATTTTTTTTTCGTATGTTAGGTTAGGTGGGTGTGTTTAGGTTAGACATTATTTTACATGTTTTTCCTAGGTTAGGTAAAGTGGATAAATTTAGGTTAGACATCTAATCTTATTTTACACATTTTCTCCTAGGTTAGGATAGGTGAGTGTGTTTAGTTAGGAAGGTAATCTAAGTTTATACGTTTTCTTCTATATATATATATATATATATATATATATATATATATATATATATATATATATATATATATATATATATATATTATCCTAGGTTAGGTAAAGTGAATGTATTTAGGTTAGACATCTAATCTTATTTTACACATTTTCTCCTAGGTTAGGACAGGTGGGTGTGTTTAGTTAGGAAGGTAATCTAAGTTTATACCTTTTCGGTTTCATTGTAGTGTATTAAAGGACGATGTAACCTAGGAAAACAACTACTTTTTCTTATAGAAAAAATTACGCTCTCTTCGAAAAGGACACTCGTTCCCGTCGCAAATGAATAGTTTCAGAAATATATATACATCTATATCCTCCGATAATAGGGGACCCCCAGTGGGAACTCGGGGTTTTGGGTGGGGAAAACATACTGGGGAATCGATATATAAACGTAAAACAAGCCTTTTCTTCTCTATTCATTACCTTCTTGAAATTATAATAACCGGAGGAAAATACAAAACAGTATATCTGAATAAACTTTGGAGGCGCCGTTGCAAAGATTATGTCATGAAAAAATACAGTAACCAGTGCTGCCAACATCCGATGTAGATCAAATGTTATTTTGTGACCTGTCATACTACTAGGCTAGGTTAGGTGGGTTGGTTAGGTTCTGTGCCCTTTTTGTACTTTTTATATATTGGGTAAAGCTTATATGGAGAAATTATTTAAAATACGTATGGAAATATTTATCATTGCTATCGTTAGTAATGTCAGCGTGCCGTTGGTAACTTTGTGTACCATACGTCAACGTTGGTAACACTATGTATTATTGGTAACGTTGCTAATGTTATCGTTCGCAGTACATTTGTAAGAAAAGTGACACCGTGCAACTTAAAGTTATCCGAATTGGTTGATCGTTATTATTACAGTTTCATCCATTATGGGAAATCTATTATAATAATATATTTTCCGAGTAAAGTAAGTCTTTTGTAGTAATTCTGTAAAATATTATCTGTCGCAAATGCCTAGTTCTTTATATATCAACGATCAAACTCACGCTACTCATGTCTTCCTCCCAGATTTTTTCTAAGTCTGTTGTTATTGTTGACTGTGTCTTGTATTTGCTTAAATGAGCCCTGTAACCACTATAATCCGCTGACAAACTAGTCCACTATGAAGTCTTACACGTTTGGCCAATCACAGCGCCTATCCACTATGAAGTCATACATGTTTGGCCAATCACAGCGCGACAATACAACTGCGGGACAATACATTATCTTCCCAGGCATTTCATTTCGTTCTTAGACATGGAGACCATAGAAAGCACGTCATCTCATGTTGCACAAGAAGTTGAAATTCCATCTTCTTGTCCTGACTGTTTCCTAACTTACAATGAATTTGTTGAAAAACTAGTGCATTTGTGCCAGAGACACAATTTAATTTTACAAAATAAAAATTGTCCTGCATGTCAAGGAACCTTCCCAACGGCTTCACGTTTTCCTCAAAGCAGCAGCACATCTTTATGAACCAACAGTTTAAGGTAAGCTTCATTAATTTATAGAGTATATTATAATGGTGATAGTATAACGATGTATACAGCAGTACCATTACTTTGGATTTGGTTTGATGGATGTGTTAGGTAGTGGCTGTAAGGGGGGGGGGGGGTCGCAGGGGCTAGGCCTAGGTAGGGGTACAGGGCCCTGGTTAGGTGGTTGTATTAGGTTCGGTAGTGTCCCGAAAATCACAGTGGTCTTAAGGGGGGGTCGCAGGGGGGGCGGAGGGCCCCCCCCCCCGGTAGGCCTAGGTAGGGATACAGGGCCCCTATGCTAGGTTAGGTGGGTTTTCTTAGGTTCAGTAGTGCCTTGAAAATCACTGTGGCCTTAAGGGGGGGTCGAAGGGGGGTGGCAGAGGGGGCGGAGCCCCCCCCCCCCCGGTTGGGCTAGATAGGGGTATAGGGGGAGGGGTGGTGGAAGGATAAGTATTCATTTATTGCAAATATCATTTGACGCCCCCCCCCCCCAAAAAAAACCCCGGTTCCCACCTGGTGTCCCCCATAATTGTTGGGATGAAGTAGGGTCTTTCTGCATTCTAGAACAACTTAGTAAATCTCTAAATCGGATGGTTTGCGGTCAAAATAACCGTTAAATTCGTTGGAACTACACTATTTCTGATGCAACAAATATATTTTTATTCCTGTTTCCCCATAATGGATGAAACTAAATTTACCGGTTGATCTGTTTGTTTCCGATTGAAATGAACACCAACTTCGGTTAAATAACGTTATTTACTATAGGAAAACATATATTTTCTGTTCGAAGTCTCTTCACAACAATCTTATGCAGTTGGTGATTATACGATGTTCTGACCGGAATTCACGAAATTCAAGTACAGAAAAACTTGGTTCACATGCAATCATTTTGAAAGATTGGAATTATTAGCGTCAATTATTCCAGACCAAAGAAGGTGATGCTCAAATCGGTGTTCTGTAACTTCGGTTATTACAGGTATCGATGAAATATCGAGCCTTTTATAATAGATCGAAGCTATACTATGGTTAACTAAATCTTGTTGGCCATCTTCCCTTCACTAGTAACAACAAATCATAGTGATCTAGCAGATAATAAAAACATAGCCTACATACCTTGGTCAATATTTCAAAAAAAGAAAATATGTCAGTTTTGGTTTACACGGACGATTATTAAAGAAAACTTAATTTTTTAAGATTCACGACAAACATTTTAAAGAGAAACGACAACGACGTCGAAAGTATCAACATTTGCTTCTAAAACTAGATTCAGGTCGAGGCTTCACCTTTGCATCGGCTCTTCTTTTGTTTCTCAGTTTTTTGTATTTCTTATTTTCACTAGTTTTTCCCCTTTTACCCACATTTGTTGTAGTGCTAATTTCTTATTCTCAATATTTTCTTCACAGAAAAGGAATTTTAGAACTATTTGTGCTCCATTTTCTTCGTATTATTGTTGAAGCTCTATTGCTTTTCTTGGTATATCACTATATTGTGGACAATATAGCATGAAGTAGTTAATATTCTCTCCTACACCAAACATAATACACAGTTTGTATTCCCACCCTAATGGCTAGATCTTGTAGTAGTTCCAATATTGCGGTGAGGAATAACTTTTGATCTGATAAATGACTCCTTTTTCAGGCGTACAATTAATAGTATATGGTCATAAATTAGGATGATAATATTTTTTTCTTTATTTTATAAATAAAGCTGTAGAACGGAAAACATAGACTTTCTTCATTTACATAATTTTGGAGGAAAAAATTCAATGTTCACGCAAGAACTTTTTATTGTTTTTATTCTTTATTACCTCCGCCAACGAAATTGGAAAGAAGTTGTTTAACCCTTGCATGTGTGTGTGAGTGCGTGTGTGTGAACAGCTTCCTGGCCCCAATTTTAATCTTAGAGTAATAAAACTTGCAGGCATTAACTATTATTTAAGTAGGTACATTATTTTACTGCTACCATCTGAGCAAATAACAAAATGAAAGTTGTTGAACATTCAAAAAACTTATTCACTCTAGTGACCAATAGTATATATATATATATATATATATATATATATATATATATATATATATATATATATATATATATATATATATATATATATATATTAATTGCTAAGCTACAACCCTAGTTGGAAAAACAGAATGCTATAAGCCCAGGGGCTCCAACAGGGAAAATAGTCCAGTGAGGAAAGGTAACAAGGAAAAATAAAATATTTTAAGATCAGTAACGACATTAAAATATATATTTCCTATGGGCTATATATTATAAAAACTTTGACAAAACAAGAGGAAGAGAAATAAGATAGAATAGTGTGCCCGATTGTACCCTCAAGCCAGAGAACTGACCTAAGTCAGCAGTATTAAAATCATATTTAAAACCAGTGTACACGTAGTTTAAGGGAAAAACCATCGTATGCCATTGTCTGTGAGGTTATAGGCCGTCGTGCTGTGAAGGTTGGTCCCCATCAGGTGGGCGAGGGACGCCCATAGGTCCGATATGAAAGCGGGACCTCTGTCAGTTGTCTTGTCGTCAGGGACCCTAAGACGGCTGACCCAGCTGGAGAGAAGAGCCTGGCCACAGGTGTCGGATGATACTTCGGTCATGGGAATCACCTCTGGCCACATCGTTGAACAGTCAATGATTGTGAGGAGGTACCTGATATCACCCGAGGGTGGTAAGGGCCCCACGATGACGACATGGATGTATCCGAACAGTCGTTTGGGTTGAGGGAAACTGCCAACTCCTGACTCGGTATGACGGCCAACCTTGCTGGTTTTTCAGGCCGTGCATGCATATGCCAACTCACGTGCGTCCTTCGGATCCCTGGCCACGCGAACTTGTTGATCATTAGCTTGGAGGTAGTCCGTGACAAGGGGTGCTAGAGGCCGTGGATGACGTCAGAATACCAGTCTTAGTCTCGATGGAGGGTTAATAGGTCGAGGGCGGCCTTTGCTGGTATCTCAGAGCAATGTGGGACCATTGGGATGTAACTTGACATCCTCCCATTGAAGGGAGGTCAAGGAGGACCTTGCGTCCGCTGTGAAAGAGTCGGCCATTTGTTCCTTGACGGTGTCCTCGTAGTGAACCCCGATGTGGATGGAGTTGATGCTGATTCTTGACAGAGCGTCAGCCATCAGTTTCTTTCTCCTGGGATTTAGCTGATAGTACAACCGAACTCAGTGATGGCCGCCAGATGTCATTGCTGTCGGGCGGTTTTATGTTGGGTGAATATTGTCTGGTAATTTCAGCATATCACTCACCTGGAAATAATAATACAGTAGTCAGATGAGAACATTAGATCCCGGCATCTTCGCCGACTTGTCTTCTGGGTTGGATGGGATATAATCAGGGACAGACTTCTTATTGGAATTCGTTTAATTTACTTGGGATTACATTGCTCTGGCTCTGGGCTTCCAACCAATTGAGCGTCGAGTGTCTCGTAAACAATCTCACAAACCAAAACATCAAAACAAACATAGAGCATCGCTCTCAAAAGACTCAAATCCTACTGCAGTACAAGAGTAAAATGAATCACATTCTATCTTTGAGGTAATTAATAAATGCTTGAGCCCTAATATCAAAATACATTATTTCAGTTATTAATATTCTTAAAATGTTTTATCAATGCAATATGATGCAATGTTGCGCTAAATGCATGTAACATCTGAGGTAATACAGTACATTATTACAATAATACATAATAGTCTCCTCTCCCCTTAACTTGACATTGTAAAGATCTTTATAAATCAAATCTCTCAGGGGGCTTTCCTCTATTAATGCTATTAGGAAGCACTCTAAACTCATCTTGTACTGGTACATGAATTGATTCTGAATCTACATTTGATGTTGGAGCATCTTGGTTAATATTTGACTCATTTGATCTAACTACTTCTGAAAGTTTTCCATCTCTAACATTCACATGCTGTACTGTATTTCTGTTTAATGGCTGTAATTGATCAACATGACGTTTTACAATATTTCCACCAACTTGAACATCATAATGTAAATTTCCTATCTCTCTTACAATCTCTCCTGGTACCCACTTCTCTGGAGTGTTGTACGATCTTACCAAAACATCAGATAAAGGTAAAAAATGTCTTACTTTTGGAAGATTTTCCACTTGTTTATACCCTTTATCTTCTAAATCACTTTGCAAAATTGGATACAACAAATCTAAATTACACCTAATTCTCCTCCCCATCAACAAATTTGATGGTGTCACGCCTGTTGTGCTGTGCAGTGTTGTTCTATAAGACAATAAAAACTTTGATGCATGTAAAAATATATTACCTGAATTTGCTTTTCTACACTTCATATTGTGTTTAAATGTTTAAACAAACCTTTAGCTTCTCCATTGGTAGAGGGATGATACATTGCTGAAAATGTATGTTTTATTCCATTGACGTTGCAAAATTCTTGAAACACTTGTGAGGTAAATTGTGGACCATTATCTGTAACAATTCTTTCTGGAATACATGTATAGAAAAAATTTGCATTAACTCTTTTATTGTGGCATAAGACGTTGTTGTCTTCATTGGAATTACTTCTGGCCACTTACTGTAAGCATCTACGACTATCAAAAACAAATAATTTAAAAAAGGACCTGCAAAATCTATATGCACTCTTTGCCATGGATACCTGGGTAATCCCATGGGTGCATTTTAGCAAAATGAGGATTGTTCAGTTACACAACACAATTCATACAATTCCTTATATAAGATTCCACATCTTTATCTACACCTGGCCACCATACAAAAGTTCTGGCAATTGACTTTGATCTTACAATACCTTGGTGATCAGCATGTATTTCAGACAAAACCTTATTCCTCAGTGAATTAGGAATAACTACCCTTGAACCTCTCATCACTACTCCTTGTGTTACACTCAGTTCATACCATATATCCCTATAGGGTTTATAACTTTCCTCTTTTCCACATAAGTCCCTACCTGTCATTAAACTCTCTAAAACCTTACTAAGTACTGGGTCTCTCTTGGTACTGTGTGCTACATCCTTTCTGTAATGGGTACATCATATACAGAAATTAACAGAATACTGTCATCATACTCTTCTGGAGCTTTGTCTACTGGTAATCTAGATAAAGCATCTGCATTACCCATCTTTGATGTTGGACGGTATTCTATATCATAGTGGTACGCGCTAACGTAATTACCCAACATTGTAGTCTTGCAGCTACCAATGTAGGTAAACTTGCTTTTGGACCCAATATTGCTAATAAAGGTTTATTATCTGTAACAAGCGTGAACTTTTTCCCACCATAAAGATACATATGAAATTTCTTAACTTCATACACTAATGCTAAACCTTCTTTTTCTATTTGAGAGTAATTCCTTTCTGTCTTGTTCAATACTCTAGAAGTGAATGCAGTTGGTTTTCTGTTCCATCTGGTATTACATGAGATAATACTGCACCTAATATTATGTTTGATGCATCACATACTAATTTAACTGGTAAATCCATTTGATAATTTATTAGGAATATAGGTGATGTTATTTCCTGTTTGATTCTTTCAAAAGATTCCTGACACTCTTTTGTCCACTTCCATTCTACACCCTTATTCAACAAATTATACAATGGATGTGCAATTGTAGACAAATTCTGAATGAAATTCCCATAAAATGTTACTAAACCTAAAAATGATTGTAATTCCTTAACATTTTCTGGTACTTTTGTTGGTCGTACAGCTTTAATCTTCTCTTTAGTTTTGTGAATACCCTTGCCATTAATTACAAAACCTAAGTATTCCACTGAATCAACTTATAAAATACATTTGCTCTTATTTACTCTAATATTATGTTCCTTTAACTTCTTCAGAACTGTTCGTAATCTTTCGCTATGTTCTCTTGTGTCTTTGCCAGCAATTATCATCTATAAAAATGAATACTCCTTTCATTCCTGAAAAAATCTTATCCATAGTTTGTTGCCATATAGCTGGACTACTTGCAACTCCATAAGGTAATCTCCTTAGCCTAAACAAACCTAAGGATGTATTTATTGTACATAATTCTTATGAACTTTCATCTATGGGAAGCTGTTGAAATGCTTGTCTTAAATCTAACTTAGAACAAACAGTACATCCTGGCATAGTTGCAAACATATCTTTCGGATTTAGTAATGGATGTTGAGCTACTTGCAGTTGTGGATTCAACGTTACTTTGTAATCTCCACATAACCTAACCTGACCATTTTCCTTCTCAATAGGAACTAATGGTGTAGCCCAATCTAAATATGTAACTTTTTCCCATGAACCTTCATTTTCTAATCTCCTGATTTCTGTTAAACTGCACTTTTCAATGCATACGGCATTGGTCTGGGAGCACAACATCTAGGAGCCCTGTCAGGTTTCAAAACTAAAATTGCCTCTGCGTTCTTTACTGTACCTACTTTGTCTTCAAATACGTCTTGAAACTCTGATATGATATTATCCACAGACATATAATTTTTGTGTTCATCTTGTCTACCTGTAACCTTCAAAATACTAGGCCAATCTAATTTCAAATACGGTAGCCAATCCAAACCTAGCAAAGTTTGTCCTTTGCCTTTTACTACTGTTAATGGCATTCTCTCTCATTTCTGTTCTTTGTACTTTACTTCTATGTTCGAAGCACCTATTACCTGAATATCAAAACCATTATAACCTTTCAAAACTCTATTTGTAGCTTCTAATAACAAATTATGAATGTTTTTAGATGTTTTCTCAGACATAATTGATACATCGGTTGCTGTGTCAACTTGCATCAAAATTGTTTTATCATTTATGATTACTTCTACCACGATATGTTTCTTTGCATTTTTATTGACAGAATTTATGCAAAACGCAAAATCAGTGTCTGACTTATCCTGATTATCATGAACATTTTCTGCATTATTCTCTTGACCAATATTATCAACTGTAGCATTTGTTTTCTTTGCTACTGTTTAGGAAATCTACAAGCAGTTGCAAAATGACCCATCTTTCTACAATTCTGGAATGTTTATCCAGTAGCATGGCATTTCTTTGCTTCGTATGCAAGATGATCAGTTTTACCAAACATATAACACTTGTGTTTTTCCTGTTGTTTCTGTGCATAGGCCTAATTTTGATATTTATGAACATTAGTGTTAGGCGCTTTTCTATGACTAGGCTTTGACATGTTCCTTCTCTGATTCTCACTGTTTTTCCACTTGGAACCTATTGTACTAATTTTAGAATTTTCCATTCTATTGCGTGTAGAACTACCTATTATGTTACTTTGCCTATTTGATGTTTCTAATGCTCTGCCTATTATCAATACCTTTTCTAATGTTAAATCTTTATCTGGCAATAATATATTTTTTAGCTCTTGTGATGTGCAATGTGCAATAACTTGATCTATGATAACATTTTCTAACTCTAGAGATTCACTTGAAACAGCTAGATTCTTTAGTCTAGTCACAAATGCATCTAAACTTTCATTTTCTTTCTGATATGCCTGTGCTGTAAATTGATACCTTTCATAAAATTTATTGACCTGAGGAGCAAAATATGTGGTAAGAGCCTTAATTGCAGCTTCACTTGTGTCATCTGTAGGCTGCAATGTCTTAACACTTCCTGAACTTTTCTACCCGGTATGAAGTAATAATGCCGTCCTTTGGGCATCCTTCATATTCCCTAATGCTTCTAAATAAATCTTAAATTCCTCACACTACTGTCGCCATCGTGTTGCAACAGAATTGGGTTCAGCTGTGATGCTAAATCATTCAGAATATTTTGAATTCTTACCTGTATTAGGTTAGGCTAGTGTTCAAAAGTTACTTTGTAACTTCCTACCTTTTTTTGTATCCTACCCAATTTTAAAATTCACTTTGTTTTCTTGTTTGGTTTGCTTGTGTTTGATGGAATTCTTCTAGTTGGCTGCATGGGGAATCCTCATTGGGCTTTTTCTTCTGCTTCTCTTGCAATAATTTTTCTTCTGCTTCTCTATGATCTCTGCGTGTATTCGTCATCGTATCGTTGCCAGTTTTATGTTGGTTGAATATTGTCTGGTGATTTCAGCATATCACTCACCTGGAAATAATAAACGGATTTTGAGCGAAGCGAAACATCTAATTTTGGGTGAGATGGCCATGTCGTCCTGATGGAAGTTCCTTAAAGTAGCTTCCTAAGGGATATATGTACTACAGTGATATTCCCAGAGAATTTTACCTTTAGGTATCCAGAATTCTAACTCCTGGCGCGAATGTCCTTAAATTTGCTCTCAAGGATATCGCATAATATCAGAGGACGTATTCTTGACACGCCACATAGCAATCTGCACCCCTAATAGCGTTTACACTTCGAGGAGGTGTGGCAAAATAAAAGGGAGCCGTATCAAGGCTACCCCCGTTCTCGTACTACTATTGAGTATGACAACCGCGCCATCTCCACGATGGCGGACATTCCTTGTAGCATTGAGCATGGTGTTACAGATACAGTACCACGGGAGGGATACTGTGAAGATCTTTTCCTTTTTTTTTTTTTTTAGAAAAGATGGGTGGGTCCATCAGGACGACATGGCCATCTCACCCAAAAATAGATTTTTCGCTTCGCTCAAAATCCGTTTTTTGGGCTCAAGCCATGTTGTCCTGATGGAAGCATACCAGAGCATTGGTGTATCTGTGGATTTTCATCAGTGCCCTAACCTTATAGCAACCTTTTCTATGGTCATGGGGACTTACTGAGACAAGTGACGTCACCGTTATTCGTCTTCATCACTGATCATAAATAATGTTAGTGCTTCCTGCCTCCTACAGGGAAGAGTCATACTAGACAGTAGAAAAGGGGTCTCGAGGTTAACATGTATTGTATGACCAAACATAAGTATACACTGAATATACAAATAGTCTCATAGTTGTATATTTTGCTGAATTAATATCAGTGTCTCCTATATCTATTATTTGTGAGCATACAATTGTATGAGGAATACTTACTTTGGTAAGTCGAAGAACTCTGGTATGTATACATACAATTGTCTGGCGAAAGCGGACGCACTACATTCTAATAGACATTTATTCCTAATAAATGACTAAAAGAGATGGTTAGTAAAGCGAATATAGTATGAAATGGGATTATACCTGTAACGAGTATAGAGACTATATTTCTTTCTTGAAAGGAAGAAATGATGAGTGCCACTCTCAGACTGAAGAAAATTTATAAAACAAATTCTCCTCATAATTCCTGTACTGGTTACTTCTATCTGCACTGTGTACTACGTACACCGGCACTAGTGCTATCTGTATAATTCCACACCTTGGATTTTGAACAGAGCTAGTGTCACCATGGTAACACTTAGTCAAAAGAGGTCACACCCTAAGAAGGATGACTGCTTCTCCCTTTAATTGACAGTCCCAGTCAATTAGCTGTTCATCGTAGAATTAGACGGCAGGTTAAATATTCTACCCGACGTCACCACATACTGCTTCAAATCATGGACTTGCTTAGCGTAGTGTTTGTAAAACACTCTGGATGATTCTCACCCAGTACATGTGCGAGGACATGTGAGGTCCCAAACCATTAACTGTTTACAACAGTAATTAGGGGGCAGGTTTTAATACACTACCTGCTGCCACTACGAAGTGTTTCAGTTCATGCACTTGTTTTGCATAGTGTTTGTAAAACACTCTGGATGATTTCAATCCAGTGTATGAACGAAAACGCTCAAAGTCCATATACTGAAAGAAGTTCTGTGATGAAGCAATCTTTCTCGGATCATGACCTGCGGGAGTACTGTCTGGATCCGCTCTACGAATAAAGTAGGTGAGCTTCGCCCTTAGTTGTTTCAGGGATAAATTTGATCCAGAAGTTTCTCCTTTAAAGAGTTGTCCTCCCCTGAAGTCTGAAGTTCTACAAAGATAGACCTTTAGACACTACAGGACATAGAGAGACATCTTCCTTCAAAGGCAGATTCTCCAGGGACCCCACCTCTTAGTGGGTAGCTCGTTTTTAGCGAGAAAGGATGGATCAGGAAAGAGATTCAGTTCTCCCACTTCTGTGAACTGAATGTGACCCTCATCTCTGGATAGGGCCACTATTTCACTAACTCTAGCCCCAGAGGCTATAGCAAACAGAAAAATAACCTTTTGGGTTAGATCCTTAAGAGAACAATCTTCATTGTTCACAGATGAGGCATAATGTAGGACCTTGTCCAAAGACCAAGAGATGGGCTTTGGTGGTACTGCGGGCCTAAGCCTAGCACATGCCTTCGGAATCTTATTAAAGATTTAATTCGCCAGATCCACTTGAAAGGCATATAGGAGAGGTCTAGTCAAGGCTTGACTTGCACGTATTTATCGTATTGGCTGCCAGACCTTGGCTATGAAGGTGGACAAAGAAGGACACACAGAAGTTCATTGAAATTTCTTTCGGTCCTTTTGTTTTCACAAACGCAACCCAATTTTTCCTGGAAGACTCATATTGTCTTCTAGTTGACTTAGCCTTGTATTCTTCTAAGATTTCTATATTGCCTTCTGAGATCCCAAATCTTTTTCTAATCGCTAGGGTAAGAAAATCATGAAATGAAGGGTTTGGGTTCTCTGTGATAAAACGAAGGCAGTTAATTTCTGAACCTTCGGAAATATACCTAGGATCAGAGCTAGGACCAGCCTCATCTTCAACTTCTTCATTAAAGAGGACAGATTGTTTTTGGGCTATCTGGGAGCCAAAAGAGCTACTCCCCCTTAGAAGTATCTGAGCCTATTGAGGACCTTCAGTAGGTGGTTGGATGGGATGAACAGGTATACCCGAGTCCATCCCTTCCATTCTAGAGACATGTCGTCTATCAGCCCCACTAGAGGATCCTCGTATGGGGCTACATATCGACGTAGTTTCTTGAAGACGCTCGTGATGAAGAGGTCGAATTGCAGTTCCGGGACTTGTTTCCATCTGGGAGGGAATAGGTCTGCGTCCATGGACCATTCCAACTCTATCGGCTTGGAACGAAATAGAGCATCCACTGTCACATTATGGATCAGTTGTATATGAACTGCTGGCAGGTGCCATCCCTTTAAGAAAGGGATGGATAACTTCACCTAGACTGTATGAGACGTTCTTTAGCACTATCGATTGTGACGTCTTATTATCGCTTCGGGGTCCCAGATCAGTCATAGGAAGTCTGATCTGTGTGGAGGGAGCTTCCCCACTCATGATAGGACCAGCAGAGTCTTGGGACTTTCGTGCTTTAATTTTTGTTAGAGAAGCGATTAAAGAGGGACCGATATCAGTCTTTTTTTATCTCTTCAAGCATTTGATGCGTATTTTCTCCAGGCTCTTAACGCATCTTTCCGTGTGCTCTTTGCACTAGGTCTGTCACTATTGTGAACTGGGGAAAGTTTAGCGCTTTTTCCTGTTGGCGTCTTGGAAATCTGACCGATTACCTGAGTCTCTTGACAGACCTCGTGAGCTCCTTTTATATTCCCAAGGGAAAGGAGAGTTGATGTGACTGTGGGCTTCAATGGTTTTTCAGCCATTAAAACCCTTGAGCTGGAGATAGTCAAGACTTCTAGAAGCTTATCTTGCATCCGTGATGTCCCGGGAACCAGGTCATTTCTTTGAATGCACATTGGCCAGCCACTTCGGGTGCTGCCCACCCCAGCCTCTCGTCCAGGTATATTAATGCCTGAACCATTTCTAGGCTTGATTTTGACGTGACTAAGTTTGCCAATCCTATGAAGATATTTAGGTCTGTGAGTCCGACATGTATCTTTCCTAGGATGTATGTTACTATCTGTAACTTGAATTCTAGATAGGAGGAAGGGGGGTGGTTGACTGGAAGGTTCCACAGGACACCTTTCAGGTCTGACAAGACTACGAACACCCCTATTTGGAACAAGGTCCATATGTTCGGAAGGATTAACATTCTGAACTTGCTGTTTTCTATGAACTTGTTGAGTGGAGACAAGTTCAGAATGACTCAGAGATTTCTTGAGTCCTTCTCGTGAACACAAAACAGCCTTCCCTGGAACTCGATGGACTATAGTTTTCTTACCACCTGTATGCTCTATAGCTCTCAGGTATACTCCTCCAGGAGGATTTTGAATTGTAGGAGAAGGTAAGGAAATGATGGTGGAGACATTTCTGTTTCCCATCAAGGGCTCATCTTGAATAGGCTTTGGACCGAAGGATCGAAGGTCCTGCGATCCTGAAGGAACGTTCCTCCTAGCAGAAGCGTCTTCATGCTTCGAATAGTCAGTAGGTTTAGACTTTGGACCATATGCCTGTGGCACCGTGGTCACTGGAATAGTGGGATGTTGTTGAGCAGCCCGTATATTTCCGGCATTTCCCATCTTCCTTCTAGATTGGGGACCCACAACCAAGGAAGATTTTCTCTTTGAAAGGATGCCCCATTTTTGGAGAAGACTTATGTTCTCCATGGTGGCGTTCTTAATTACTTTCCTAATTACCTCGTGTGGGAAGAAGTCTTTACCCCAGATGTTGGAAGATATTAGCTTCCTTGTTTCGTGTTTCACTGTTGCAGCAGCGAACACAAACTCTCTACATGCTCTCCTAGCCTTCAGAAAGGCGTAAAGGTCCTTCACTAAGGAAGCCATATGCATTTTGGCTATGACCATGAACATGTCTGGGGTATCTTGGTAGGTTGAACACAACTCTATGTAGTTTTGTAGAGAAAGGGAGGACGCAAGTCTCTCCTTTGTCTCTTGTTCATTATACAAGAGCAACTCAGATAATTTAGGGAGACATACATTAAATTGTCGACTTGCGACATCCGCGTCTAATTTTCCTACTGAAAAGGTCAAATGGACTTCCTTCCAATCTTTTTCCTGTCTGGGAAAAGCTGGTGACAGAGGCTTGCACTCTTCGAGTGTGGGACATGGCTTGCCTGCCTCCACCGCTTTGGCAACAGATGTAAATGCCTTCCCCGTAAAGGGGAATGAGAGGGAAGTAGGAGCAAGAAAGGAATGGTGTCTGTTATTCAGTGAGAATACCTTCGACTCTGAATAACCCGCCTTTTTCAGACTATCTGAGAGGATAGCCTGTGCCTTATCATGGTCGAGAATCATGACCTCCTTTGGTTCCGTTCCTTTTCTTGACTTGGTTCGTACCTCAGTCGAACCCAACAATTAGAAAGCATCAAAGCTTGGCCAAAATTGAATTTTGTCCAAATGAACAGCACTCATTTTCTCTGAGATGTAGAGATTGCCATTTAAAATCGGCATCGGCTTCGCAAACCTCCAGTGATTGGTTTTGGAGCATGTTGGTAGGTCTTGATCCATGGGTCGTTTGAATGACCCTTGGGAAGCGACAAGAGAAGCTTTGCGAGGCTCTATCTTGGGTTTTACTTTCTGCTTTTCGTTTTGTTTACGAAAGCTATCTATTTGATTATTCAGTTGGATACATAATTGTACCATTCTATCTAATAGAGGGGTAGAAGACGAAGATGTCGACGTCGATGGCTCTATAGCCGGCATAGGCGGAGGAAATTCCGACACGACATTTTTCTCTTCTACCTTGGGGCACTTCTTGCCCTCATTCCCAAAGGTTATCTGGCCGTCAGGGGATGTAGTTGGCTCCTGAGGCACTACTATTTCCTTGCTTGCTTTCGGAAATAGTAGCTTACACATCCTATCATTAGGTTGGAAAGGTCCTGGAGAGATTTTTTGGAAGCCTCTCACCCAGTTGCGTAATTTGTATTGAGCTGTATCCCTAGTCTCCGTAGACTTGGGATTTTCAAAACCTTCAGACATTAATGTCCGACATATATTGCAAACCTGTGGGTTCCAATAATGTAGGGATCCGGAAATAATATTGCAGGGGGCATGAAACCTGCAAGTATTATGACCGTAAAAATACTTACTCTTGGCCTTGCGGAAGACTGCAGCACAAGGTATCTGGTGTTCCTCCTGTAAAGAAAGGAAAACCAAATGAGTATACAAAGGATTATCTCCCTGATAATCAACATGCAAAGGTCATCTACAACAGAATAGCTTAGGATAGTAAGCTATAAAGGCATAGTAGGAGATACATACTTGTGTACCCCTGTGAGCGAATGCTGTTACCTCCCCTCAGTATTAACTATATGGAGATTCCTCTATCGAGTAACTCCAAGTAGAAGGGCTCTTACCCCTAAGGGTAGAGAAGTACCAATTCACTGTCCCATTATATTGTTAATACTGTGGGGTCAGGATGACTGATTCTCAATCAGAATATTGAAGAAAAACTATTCATTCAATATAGGAGTGGTACCAGCGGAATGCTCGCACAAGGGTACCCAAGGTATGTTAGAAATTACTACTGTATAATGGTACTGTAGTTCTCTATTTACAGTAAGTCTATATTGCAAATTACTGGCTACTGTACATCATGTATCGTAGTTTAGTCAGTATGCTGCCTTCATAGTAGCATATGACAGTACGGTCCAGCTAGCATGAAGCCAGCTGGACTAAGGAAAATAAAGACATATATTTGTGTATCCCACTCAGCCTATTTGCCGTAGCCTTCCTTACAATATTAAACTATAGAGTTTCCTGATCAGGGAGACTCAAAGATAAAGGCTCTACCCTTTAAGGGTTAGGAGTGTATCACCCTTGCCTTGAAGCTATTTAATATTGTAGGGTAATCCGAATACTGATTTCCAATCAGGATATTAAAGAAATTATATTCATTCAATATAGGATTGGGTTCAGCAAATGCCTTTGTTGGATATCCAAGTTATATTGGAAATAACTACTATTATGAAATATATAGTAGTTTTCTATCTGCAGTATATTCTATACTGTAGATATACTGGCTACCTGTATAACATATACTGTAGTTGAGCTGGCATATTGCTGGCATAACTAGGTCTTGCCAGCATATCTAGTATGCTAGCTAGAGAGAGAGAGAGATAGCATGGAGAAAAGGCTACTCCTTTACTGTGTATGTATACAGTAATTAAGGATGTAAAAGTCTAATTTTACTGCCTTTCCCTGGAAAAGAAGGTTCTAATGGAAGGGGAGAATGTACCATTCAGGCTTCCATCCAGCTACATTACTATTGCCGGCAAAGTGCCGACAATACACTGCCGGCGGGCTAGCCTCCGGCAGTATCAGTACAGTCGACGTGCTGCCAGTGCACTTATCTGCACTGGCCTGGCCGGCGGCATTCTGGCAACAGAACTTGTGAATAGCAGTCCAAGGGAGGACTGAAGAACCTTGGGGATAGAAAGGGACTCCCCACTCAGAGCCACCTAGACTGCCGGCAGCCACCTAGACTGCCGGCAGCCGCCAGTTTCCGGCAGCCGCCAGTTGTCGGCAGCCAAGATGGCTGCCGACAGTCATCAGCTACCGGTAGGGACCATAGCTCCCGACAGATGATGTGGCTGCCGGCAGTATGCATTGCCGTCAGCCAATGTCATGGCTAGAGAGGGAGTCTGGCCAGCTTCGGCAACCTAGTGGCAATGGTAAGGTTGCAAGATGCCGGCCCAAAGAAAGACAATGGCTTGGCCATCAAAAGTGGACAGAGGGGTAGGGAACAGGGTCCTGTATAGTGTGTGAAAGGAACTGGCAAAATTGTCAGTCCTACCACCTGTTAAAAGAAACTCTGTTTCAGTATCGGCAGAATCCTAGGTGACAGGGGAGTCTCAGTTTTCCACCCTAGAGATTCCCGACACAGTTAAGGGGATGGCGGCATTGCCACCTTCTCTCAACAAGGGAGAAACAGAGTTCCAGTGCCGCGTCATCCTAGGCAAAAGAAGATCACTCTTCAGCCTAGGGGACTGCGGCACAGGACTAGTCTTCTAGTCGCAAGGAGAAGATGGTATCCTGCCACTACTTCAAGTGCGGCAAGGGAGGGCTAACCTCCATTGCCAGCAGCCTAGCCGGCAGGGGAATGATTGTATTCTACAACCCATTCGCCCTTCCGACAGGTCGCCGACATAAGACTAAATACTCTGAGATTCTGACTAAATCCCAAAACCTGCTGGTATACCACAACCAGCGGTTTTAAGGGAAGAGGCAGGAACACCCTAGGTTAGCCATGTCTGAATAAAATTCATGGCACAGCTATTAGGGTTGTAGCTGGAAGCTACACTCAGAGGGAAAAGAGATTACCCTTAAATCTCCGAAGAGACGTGTAATGTTTCATATGATTCTAGGAGGTATCAGTCTCCACTTGAATTGAAAAAACAATACACGAGGGTAACCGGGGAATGTCTGAACGTATAATAAAATGCCTAGGTTAGGTTACCTAGGCTAGACGAGATCTCGGTTACCTAAATCACCGAAACTCTAACTATACGATCGACATAGAAAAGGAAAATTATGCACATTATCAAAATCTTTACGAGAATAATTGCCTAAATAGCTAAATAATTAAAATAATTAAATAAAGCTATTTAAAACTGGAAGTCGTACTGCTATCAAAATAACGCATGCTAACGAACGACTGCGCCCATGGCGCCTCCAGTAACTGGCCTAGCTCTTAGACACAATAAATTACTCTAATTTCATTGTAAAACAGGAGCTAAATTATACTCATAGTAAAGACCCGATACTCAACTTTCCAGAGGCGGAAGAAGATGGAGAAAGTATAATTATAATCCTGTAAAACGATCGAAAAGTTAGATCAACAGGGAATACCACCGAGCGAAATTGCTACAAAATAAGGAATGACCGCCATCGTAGGAATGGCGCTGTTGTCATACTCAATAGTAGTACGAGAACGGGGGTAGCCTTGATACGGCTCCCTTTTATTTTGCCACACCTCCTCGAAGTGTAAATGCTATTAGGGGTGCAGATTGCTATGTGGCGTGTCAAGAATACGTCCTCTGATATTATGCGATACCCTTGAGAGCAAATTTAAGGATATTCGCGCCAGGAGTTAGAATTCTGGATACCTAAAGGTAAAATTCTCTGGGAATATCACTGTAGTACATATATCCCTTAGGAATCTACTTTAAGGAACTTCCAACAGGACGACATGGCTTGAGCCCAAAAATACAGTAGTTAGATGAGAATATTAGATCCCAGCATCTTCGCCGACTTGTCTTCTGGGTTATTATTATTATTATTATTACTATCCAAGCTACAACCCTAGTTGGAAAAGCAAGATGCTATAAGCCCAGGGGCTCCAACAGGGAAAAATAGCCCAGTGAGGAAAGGAAATAAGGAAATAAATAAATGAAGAGAACAAATTAACAATAAATCATTCTAAAATAAGAAACAACGTCAAAACAGACATGTCATATAATAAACTATCAACAACATCAAAAACAAATATGTCATAAATAAACTATAAAAAGACTATGTCCGCCTGGTCAACAAAAAAGCATTTGCTCCAACTTTGAACTTTTGAAGTTCTACTGATTCAACCACCTGATTAGGAAGATCATTCCACAACTTGGTCACAGCTGGAATAAAACTTCTAGAGTACTGCGTAGTATTGAGCCTCGTGATGGAGAAGTCCTGGCTATTAGAATTAACTGCCTGCCTAGTATTACGAACAGGATAGAATTGTCCAGGGAGATCTGAATGTAAAGGATGGTCAGAGTTGTGAAAAATCTTATGCAACATACATAATGAACTAATTGAACGACGGTGCCAGAGATTAATATCTAGATCAGGAATAAGAAATTTAATAGACCGTAAGTTTCTGTCCAACAAATTAAGATGAGAATCAGCAGCTGAAGACCAGACAGGAGATATAATCAGAAACAGACTTCTTATTGGAATACGTTTAATATACTTGGGATTACTTTGCTCTCTGGCTCTGGGCTTCCAACCAACTGAGCCTTGAGCATCTTATAAACAATCTCACAAACCAAAACATCAAAACAAACCTAAGAGCATCGCTCTAAAAAGACTCAAATCCTACTTCAGTACAAAAGTAAAAAGAATCATATTCTATCTTTGAGGTAATTAATTAATGCTTGAACCCTAATATCAAAATACTTTATTTCAGTTATGAACATTCTTAAACATGTTTTATCAGTGCAATATGATGCAATTTCGCACTAAATACATGTAACATCTGAAGAAATACAGTACATTATTACAATAATACATAACAGGCGGACCATGCATTCCCGGGCTGGGTGAAAGCATGGAACAGAGGCTGGTGGTCCATCTGGATTGTGAATTAGGTTATCTCCAGTAAGTATTTGAAAGGTGCTTTGAGGGCGCGATGAAAACATTCAACCATTCCATTGGCAGCAGGGTTGTAGGCAGTTTATGGTGTAGGGTTATGGGGTCCTTTGACTGGCCAGACAGTAATACATTGGATCCTTCTCTCGGTTACGGTTCATTTTCCCTTTGCTTACTTACACACACCCAATAACCTGTCCTATTTTTTGCATATTCTCGTCTGTCCTCTTACACCTGACAACACTAAGATAACCAAACATTTCTTCTTCCCCCAAGGGATTACTGCACTGTGATTGTTCAGTGGCCACTTTCCTTTTTGTAAGGGTACAAGGAACTCTGTAGTTATGGAAATCAGCTCTTCTAGGAGAAGGACACTCCAAAGTCAAACCATTGTTCTCTAGTCTTGGGTAGTGCCATAACCTCTGTACCATGGTCTCCCACTGTCGTGGGTTAGAGTTCTCTTGCTTGAGGGTACACTCGAGCACTCTATCTTATTTCTCTACCTCTTGTTTTGTTAAAGTTTTGAAAGTCTATATGAGATATTTATTTTAATGTTACTGTTCTCAATGTTTTATTTTACCTTGTTTTCTTTCCTCACAGGGCTATTTTCCCTGTTGGAGCCCCTGGGCTTATAGCCTTCTGCTTTTCCATCTAGGGTTGTAGCTTAGCAATTAATAATAATAATATTGACATATATATATATATATATATATATATATATATATATATATATATATATATATATATATATATATATATATATATCCTATTGGTCACTAGAGTGAATAAGTTTTTCGAATGTTTGACAACTTTTCATTTTGTTATTTGCTCAGATGGTAGCAGTAAAATAATGTACCTACTGAAATAATAGTTAATGCCTGCAAGTTTTATTACTTTAAGATTAAAATTGGGGCCAGGAAACTGTTCACACACACGCACTCACACACACAAGCAGGGATTAAACAATAACTTCCTTCCAATTTCGTTGGCGGAGGTAATAAAGAATAAAAACAATAAGAAGTTCTTGTGTGAACATTGAATTTTTTCATCCAAAATTGTCTTAAGAAAAGGAAGAGAGTCTATGTTTTCCGTTCTACAGTTTTATTTATAAAATAAAGAAAAAAAATATTAGCATCCTAGTTTATGACCATATAATATTAATTGTATCTTTGGTACTTCTGAAAAAGGAGTCATTTATCAGATCAAAAGTTATTCCTCACCGCGATATTGGAACTTCCATAAGATCAAGAAATTAGGGTAAAAACATAAGCATTGTATTATTCATTGATGTAGGGGAGAATATTAACTACTTCATGTTATATTGTCCACAGTATAGTGATATGCCTATACAAAGAAAAGCAATAGATCTTCAACAACCATACGAAAAAAAGATGGAGTACAAATAATAAGAAAATTCCTTTCCCGTGAAGAAAATATTGAGAATAAGAAAAGAGTACTACAACAAATGTTGGTCAAAAGAAAAGATAAAAACTAGTGAAAATAAGAGACACAAAACTGGAAAGCAAAGGAAGAGCCGATGCAAAGCCCTAGCTTCAAGTTCCCTCAAGGCCTCAAGTTCTCAACGCTCAACCTAACTCAAGTGTTTAGAAGCAAGTGTTGATGCTTTGGGCGTCATTGTTGATTTTCTTTAGAATGTTTGTCTTACTCTTGAATCTCCAAAGTTGTCAAGTTTTCTGTAATAATCGACCATGTAAACCAAAACTGACATATTTACTTTTTTGAAGTATTCACCAAGGTATGTAGGCTGTTTGTCAGTGTCTGCTAGATCACGTATGATTTGTTGTTACTATTGTAGGGAAGACGGCCAACAAGATTTAGTTAACCATAGTATTGTTTCAATCCATTTTGAAAGGCTGCATATTTCATCACTATTTTTACAATTACCGAAGTTACATAACTCCGTTTTGCGCATCACACTCTTTGGGCTGGAATAATCGACGCTAATAATTCCAATCTTTCATGGAGATTTCGTGTGAACTAAATGTTTCTGTACTTGGATTTCGTGAATTCAGATCAGACCTTATTATAATCACCAACTTCTTAAAGTTGTTGTGGAAATACTTTTGAAATATAAGGTACACTACGTGAAACTGCAAATTGGGAATTGGTTTATATATATATATATATATATATATATATATATATATATATATATATATATATATATATATATATATATATATATTAATAAAAAATGCAGACGTTTCTAAGTAAGTTCAGAATATGGGTCTCATACATGTTCTTATTCATGTCTGTGGTTTGGCCAGTTTTCATCACAACGCTGACAACTGCCGATTAGTGATGGTGGAAAACCCTAGTCTTATCACTCGCAGCAAACCAACCTAGTATGGGTGGTCCTGAACAGAAATGCCTATCTGATATGGTGACACGGTGATACACAAACCCTTTATATATATATATATATATATATATATATATATATATATATATATATATATATATATATATATATATATATATATCACAGTGTCCACCAAATTGGGATATAATTCTTTTGATGATATTTATTTTTGAGGTGATTCATACAAAAACGTTACTCAAAGCTTGTGCAAGTTGAGGGTTACGGAAATATTTGCCAATGAGTGTTGTTCCTTGGTAAAATCGTAAAAGAACATTTCCAATAGGAAAAACAGCTTTTCTTACAGTAAACTGTGTGCTTTCAACAAATCTGACATTAATATCTATTGCAATTAAGCCGTTATTATCATTATTATTATTGTTATTATTATTATTATTATTATTATTATTATGGTAATAATTTACAACACCACCCTCTCCATTTACTCCAAAATAATGTAATCCTGCAGTTCTCACCTTCTAGCACAGTATTAAGGTGGTTATTTAAATTCTGGGAAAGCAATAATTAGCAAGATATGTTGAAGAGGGGGAAGGGGTTATAAAAAGAAAATAGCTTGGTTTCCTCACTAAACGACTAGGAGCTGACATGTCAACATCTTCAACGAAACAGAATTCTAGATGCCAGCGTACATAAACAGAAGTTCGTGATGCCAGCGTACATTTGATATACAGTACTGTATATTCAAAATATACTTAATCAAAAATGGATTAATTACTCAAAAGTGTCCATAAAATATGCAATTTACAAATAGTGACACTTTTGAGTAATCACTCAAATTTTGATTAAGTATTTTTTGGATATACTGTACAGTGTATCAAATGTACGCTGGCATCCCGAACTTCTGTTTATGTACGCTGGCATCACAAATTCAGTTTGTTTGACTATGTTGACGTCAGTTCCAAGTCGTTTAGTGAGGAAACCAGGCTATTTTCTTTTTATAACCCTTTCTCCCCTCTTCAACATATCTTGCTAATTATTGCTTTCCCAGAATTTGAATAACCAGCTAATTACTTTGCAAGAAGGTGAGAACTGCAGGATTACATTATATTGGTGTACTGTAAATGGAGAGGGTGGTTTTGTAAACTATTACCATTATTATTATTATTGTTATTATTATTATCATTATCATTATTATTATCATTATCATTATTATTATCATTAGGTAATCTACAACTCTAGTTGGGAAAGCAGGATTCTATAAATCCAAGGGCTCCAACAGGGAAAATAACCCAGTAAGGAAAGGAGATAGGGAAATAAACTACACGAGGTGTTCAATAATAATAACATTAAAATAAATCTTTCATATATAAACTATAAAAACTTAAATATAATAAGGGGAAAATGAATAAGATAGAATGCCGTGCCCAAATGTACCCTCAAGCAAGAGAACTGTAATCCAAGGCAGTGGAAGACCATGATACAAAAAGGCTATGACACTACCAAAGACTAGAGACCAATTGATTAATGTTGGAGTGTCCTTCTCCTAGAAAAGCTGCTTAGCATAGCTAAGGAGTCTCACGTATCCTTACCAAGAGGAAAGTAGCCACTGAACTGTTACAGTGCAGCAGTTAACTCTTTGAGAGAGAAGAATTGTTTGAGAATGTCATTGCTGTCCGGTGTATCAGGACATAGGAAAATATGTAAAGAATAGGCCAGACTATCCTGTGTATGTGTAGGCAAAGGATAAAATGAGCCGTGACCAGAGAGGGGGATCCAATGTAGTACTGTGTTGCCAGTTAAAGGACCCAATAACTTTGTAGCTGTAGTATCTCAACAGGTGGATGGTGCCTGGATAACCCACTACTTACTACCTTCTACCGGTATGGACCCCCCTGACCCTTTCTGACGGATACAGGTGGGAACATGGGACTTTGGGTGTGCAAAAACAGGACAAAACGTGATTATTTAACACTTTCGAGATTGTAAAAGGCCACAGAACCTAAAAAACCTGCCTAACCTAACTTAGTAGTTCCCAGGTCACAGACATAGGTGGGGACCAGTCCCCTGGACCCCCTTTCCCAGGTCTCAAACCTTCCCAGGGTACAGACCTAGGCTGCAACAACCTACTACCTACTACCTTTTACCCTTATGCAGCCCCCCACCCCACCCTCCCAACAGACACAGGTGGGAATATGGGATTGTGGTTGTGCAAAAAAAAAAAGAAAAAAAAAAACACAGGACAAAATGTGATTATTTAACACTTTCGAGATTTGTGAAAGGCCACAGAACCTAATAAACCCACCTAACCTAACCTAGTTGTTCCCATTTTGCAGACCTAGTTGGGGACAACCCCCTGGACTTACCTTCTCAGGTAACAAACCTTCCCAGGTCCCAAACGTAGCCGCAGGCCAGGACCCCAGAACCCCCTTCCCAGGTTTAAAGGCCCCTCATGAATGGCAGAGGTAAGGGACAGTGACATTGCCCTATCATGCAGGATATTTCTGTAGAGACTGACCATATACACATATGATCAGCGCCCTAGACCCTTCTCCGCCCAATCTAGGAGGGCCAGGCAATGGGTGCTGATGACTCAGCAGAGAGAACTATAGGCTCCCCCAAACTCCCCATTTTTAGCTCACAAGGATTGTGTGATTGTAGCGCTCAAAGGAACTAACAAGTTAGGGAAGTTACAACATTGGCCATCACAACCTTCAGCCACTAACTAAAAGTAAATTACAAATACATCCTTACAATATGATAAAGTAAATCACAAATAATTCCTTACATTATATGAAATTAAATCACAAATAGATTCTTACCAGAATTGTACTTGAGACACGACCATTTGAGGGATAACTGAATGAGCTTCTAAGAATTTATTCACTGCACCAGGAGTACCATGATACTCAGCTAGAAACTTTGCTATAGCATCCATATAGTCATGATGGCAGCCTTTATACCTTGTTATGATGGGCTCCGTAACGCACACCCAACACGTAACATAACTTCAAAGTAACGGAAGAGTTGTCCTAGGAAAATGGCGTATGTCACAGAACTGCCTACATCACACTCAAGCATATTGTACATACATGCCCAAATATGGTAAACTTCGTCACATGGTAGGGGAAAGAATTAAGAGGAGCTACTTACGTGTGAAAGAACAGGAGTAATTCCATTGGTAGAGGAAGAGGATGGTTTATTTATTGATTTGGCCAAAAAAATTCCCTGGTTCCCACTAGGTGGCCCCCAATACCGTAGGATATATTAGGGTATATATTATTAACCATATAAATCCCCATTTCATTATTAGTAAAGTTTTACCTTGTTGTTCTATAATAATACCTGTTCCTTACTGCTATCACAAGGATGTGTTTACTCTGCCATGTTCGTTTTTCTCCCGATAGTATTTTTATTTTTGTCAATGTATTGTGGGTAAAAATGCCTGATAGTAATTTGTTTTGTTTATGAAATATGGGTACTGTAAATATGCTGAAACATGATTGATTTTTATTTCAAGATTATCCAATTTAGTGCAATTTTTTAATTCATAATTAGGGTTTTGGTGGTTATGTTCTTGCCAGATTGGGTTTTGAATCCCGCTAAACTCGTTAATTCCTTTGGTTGCTGCAATCTCATCATTCTTGTGAGCTAAGGATACCGGGTTTAGGGGAGCTTTCTATTCTGAGTCATCAGCAGCCATTTCCTAGTCCTCCCAGGTCCTAGTTTGGGTGGAGAGGAGGCTTGGATGCTGATCATATATATATGTGCATGTGGTCAGTTTCTAGGGCATTGTCCTGTTTGACAGGGCAATGCCGCTGTACCCGACTTCTGCCATTCATGAGCGGCCTTTAAAAACCCTTTAAGACATGCAGTACGTGCACTAGGTAATGTTTCTCAGATTTCGGGGTTATTAGACAGATTTTCAATAGGTATATTTTTTCTACCTTAAATGATGTTTCAAACGAATTTAACTTTTACTTCTGATGTAAATAATCAGATTTAAATTCAGGCCCTCTTAACTACAATAGTGGGGTTCCACATTGGAAATTTAGTTAGGAGAATACAGAAAACGGATAAAATGATATTAGGTGTCTAACCTAAATGCACTCAGCTAACCTAACCTAGGAAAAAATGTATAAAATAAGTGAAGTTGTCTAACCTAAAGTCACCCATCTAACCTAACTTAACCTAAGAGAAAATGTATAACTTAAAGACATTCACTTAACCTAGCCTAACCTAGGAAAAAATGTATAAAAATAGATTAGCTGTCTAACCTAAACACATCCACCTAACCTAACCCATAAGAAAACATGTAAAATAAGTGAAGCCTTCTAACCTTAACACACCCATCTAACCTAACATAGAAGAAAACGTATAAGCTTAGATTACTTGTCTAACTAAACACACCCACCTAACCTAACCTAGGAGAAAATGTGTGAAATTAGATTAGATGTCTAACTTAAATACATCCATTTAACCTAACCTAGAAAAAACGTGTAAATTAATGTCTAACCTAAGCACACTCACCTAATCTTACATACGAGAAAAAATATGAAATAAGATTAGCCATCCAATGTAAACCTCACCCAAACACCAATTAACTTGAAAAGACCCACCTAACCTGACCTAGGAGAAAACATGTAAAATCTAAAAAGTTGTCTAGCCTAAACACACCTCACTAATCTAACCTATGAGGAAACGGTATTTGTTTACAAGTGCATATCCTCCATTTACTCCAAAATTATGCAGTCTTGCGGCTCTCTTCTTCTTGTACAGTAATTAGGATGTTCTTTGATTGCTGGTAAAGCAAAAAGTAGCAAGATATGTTGTCTGTCTATATATATATATATATATATATATATATATATATATATATATATATATATGTATATATATATATATATATATATATATATATATATATATATATATATATATATATATATATATATATATATATATATATAAATTAAGAATGGAGTAATTACTCAAAAGTGTCACTATTCCTGAAATGTATATATTATTTGGTAAATATTTGATGAAAAATCTTATTAAAGTGTTTTTTTAAAGAAACTATTTTCAGACTGACTAATTTTCCCAGACAACTTTTTGCTATATTAACGCCATCGATTGACCACTGCCTAAGGATGCCTGCCAATTTACTGCCAATGAAAACATACGCTGCAAAAATAGTCATTCTTATAAAAAGTTTCTGTAAAAAAGGTTAAGATTTATTGTCGTGTTTACGAAATGAAATAGTGACACTTTTGAGTAATTATTCCATTTTCAATTTAGTACTGTATATATTATGAATATATACCAAATGTACGCTGACATCACAAACTTTTCTTTGACTGACTATGTTGACGATGTCAGTTCCAGACCGTTTAGAACTCCCCCTCCCTCCCTTGCGCGTATATCTTTCTACTTTTTGCTTTCCCAGCATTTAAAGAACCTCCTAATTACTGTACAAGAAGAGGAGAGCTGCAGGACTGCATAATATTAAAATAAATGGAGAACATGCTCTTGTAATCAAATACCAAGAAAACATCTAAAAAGATTAGCTGTTTAATATAAACACATCCACCTAACCTAGGAAAAAAATGATAACAATAGAAATTTTCTAACCAAAAACACCAACCTAACCTAACCTAGTGTTCTGGCCTACTTTCGTAACCCCACCCCCACCCATAACTCTTTACCTTATTTAGGAGGGTGGGAAACTCCTCTACAAAGCTACCTCATGTCTGAACAAGAGAATCCATGGCAGTCAACTGTAGAAGGATGTTGGAATTCTAAATTTGTACTCAATTGGATAATCTTGAAAAAAAGAAACCAATCATGTTTTCGCATTTTTGAAATACATATAATTCGTTGTCAAAATCAAAGAATGATCAGGCTTTTTTACTCTCATTGTATTTACAAAAAGCCAAATATATATGATCAGGAGAAAAATTAACATGGTCGAATGAACACATCCTTGGGATAACAATAAGAATTGATATTTATTGCTGAATATTTCCGTAGCCCATAACTTGCGGAAGATTTGAGTAACTTATTTGTATGAATCATCAAAAAGATGTATAAATAAAAAGAAAAGATATCTGATTTTTGCACAACCTGTAATAATATTGTATTTAGGTTAGAAAACCTCATATATTTTATACGTTTTCTCCTAGTGTATGTTAGGAGGGTGTGTGTAGGTTTTACAGATTTTTTTATTTTATAAGTTGTTTAGGTTAGATTAGATGGATATGTTTAGTCTAGACATCTTCTCTTATTTCACCTGTTCAGCCGTCAGAATTTGGCTGAAACTGTAATTTTACCCTCTGAACGCACCCCCTAACCTAACGAAGGAGAAAATATATAAAAAAAGATTAGATGTCTAACCTAACCCTGCCCACCTAACCTAACCTTGCAGAAAAAGTATAACATAGGAGAAACTGTATAACGTAAACCCACCACTTAACCTAATGGAGGAGAAAATATATAAAAAAGATTAGCTATCTAATCTTACCATGCCCACTTAACCTAACCTTGGAAAAAAAAAATATAACATAAGAGAAACTGTCTAACTTACACACGCCTACCTAACCTAACTTAGTGTTTGGGCCTACTTACTTAGGCCGCTGTCCCTTACCTCACTTAGGAAGGTGAAAAACTCCTCTACAAAGCTACTGCATGTCTTAACAGAATCCATGGCAGTCAAATGACACAAACTTTTTTTAGAAGGACTTATGAAATCTAAGATTATAGAGATTTGGATAGCTATGAAACAAGGTATTCAATCATGTTCCATCATTTTTACTATACCAATAGTTCATACCCATGAAAGAGGATAATCAGGAATTTTTATCAACAATGCATTGACAAAAACCAAAATACCATAGCTAGATGAAGACATCCTTCAGATGACAATATAAAACAATATTTGGTATATCAGTTATTTTTATACCTATATTTTTGAGATGATTTATACAAATCGGTCACTTGAATATTCCGCAAGTTACGGGTTACGGAAATATTTGCCTAATGTTGTTATTATGGTTATCCCTAGGATGTAGTTACGCTGCCATGTTAGCATTTCTCACAAAGGTATTTTGTTTTTTGTTGATGCATTGTGGGTAAAAAAGCTAGTTTACCCTTTCTTATTTTTATTATTTATGGGCACAAGAGATATGCTGGAATGTGAAAATTGTTTTTTTGTTTCAGGATTATCCAGTTAATTTAAATTTGGAATTCATCTTCCGTCAGATATGCATTAAAGTTGACTGCACGGATTCTGTTTTTCAGACATGCAGTAGCTCTGTAGAGGAGTTTTACACCCTTTGATTTAGATAAGGGGAATTTTGGGCTGAGTAATTCAATTAGGCCCTACCCCTAGCTTAGGTTAGGTGGTTGTATTTAGGTTGAACATGCTCTATTATTATTTGCAACAAAAATAGATGTTCAATCCATTGGAAACACACTAATTTTGAAGAAATATTTTTATTATTGAATATCCAAGTTTGGAAGGAATTAATTTTACATTGTATATGTACACTTATATATATATATATATATATATATATATATATATATATATATATATATATATATATATATATATATGTGTGTGTGTGTATATATATATATATATATATATATATATATATATATATATATATATATATATATATATATATATATATATATATATATATATATACTGTATATATATACTGTATATATATGTATATATACTGCATATATATATATATATATATATATATATATATATATATATATATATATATATATATATATATATATGTATATATATATATATATATATATATATATATATATATATATATATATATATGTATATATATATATATCTTATATTTATATATATATATATATATATATATATATATATATATATATATATATATATATATATATATGTATATTTATATATATGTATATTTATATTTATATTTTTGGGCTCAAGCCATGTCATTCTGATGGAAGCTCCTTTAGGCATCTTCCTACTTTATAGTATTTCTGTGAGTGATATTACAAGAGAAGTACCGTCAGGATTCACGGGGTTCTTACCCCTGGAACTACTATCCTAAGATATTGTGTATAATCAGGGACGTATCCATAGATAACCATAGATATCTGCACCCCAAACAGACTTAACCCAGTCTAGGAATCTAAGGAGGAGGATCGGTGAGGAGCCGTTACATATCCTCTCCTTTCATAGTACTACTTGTTCCTGATAAACTCAGTCTAATTTTCGCAGCTCACTTACGCGTTCGTTTCTTTGTCAAGATCTTGTTTTCTCTATCTTTTGGAGATGTTTCCTCGCATGATGGCCTCCCTTTAGTCTTCAAAGTGGAGTAACCTCCCCTTTTACTGTTTGTTAGCTCTAACTGCTTTTGATCCCTTCGAGGAGTGATTATTTGACTTTTTTATGGCGATGTGGGAGCTGGACACTCCGAGTCCAGATAGCTTTTGGGCGCCATTTTGTGCGCGTTTCTGCCCTCGTTTTTTTATATTCACTTAGTTTTATTTCACTAGTGTTACGTTAGCTAGCTTTAATTTGGCGTTGCGATGGTAGTTTAAGTTTTAGTTTTATGCGTGTTTGTCCCGGCTAACCTAGCTTAGAGTGTGGTGGTTCTGTCAGAGACGAGTTCGCCTATAGTGATCAAGCCGTTCTTACTGGTCTTGTTAGCAGGTCTTTTTACCCTTAAAGGATTTTTTCCTCAGTTATACTAGTTTACTGAGCATACCACTTCACTCCAGATGGGTCTCGGAGGATACCTCCGATGATGACTGCATGTTCTTCCCGTGGTACCTTCGCACCTGGATAAGAGGATGGGGTTGTCTGATCTTACCAAGGATTCAATGGTGTCTACCAATTCTGACTCCACTATGACATTGGTCTCCCGATCTACAGTTACGATTGCTTCTTCCGTGACAGGGGCTGTTCCTGCCCGTTTCTCCTCCCAACATGTTCCGTTAAGCTCATGAAGCCCCCCAGTTCCCGATTACCTTATGTTCTACGATACATCTGGAAAACCTTCATGGAGGGGAATTAGTAATATCAGGTAATGGTCTTCAAGGCCTCATGTAAAAAGATCCAGGCCTTGGAGAAGAAAGAGGAGTTGCCTAGATATAAAGTTTGGCACTCCTAGCTACCTTATTGCACGTAGCAATGATGAAGGCAGTGGGTATCAATTTACAGATTGTCGACTTTGGTAAGAGCTTGGCCTCCTTTGGGGCCCTGGACAAAGTGGTCTTTCACTTTGTTTCGAAGAGCTACATCAGTGGAGTTAGCCTTTTGTGAGGGTAAGCCTCTCCCAGCTTTGTAAGAGTGCACACCAGTCTCACCTTTCTTACCACAAGATTCCGTCCACTAGACCAATGTCCAGTTTACTTTTGCTGTGAGTAAACAGGATACGGATGCGTCGGCCACCAATTTTTTGAGAAGCTGCTCAGGATTCCTGAATATCTTCTAAAGTCTGAGTCATAGACCAGATGATGGTTGTCAATGTTGATGTCTCCGTAGTGCTTTATGGGAATGATGATCAGGCATTTTGCAGGTGCGTTCGTCTTTCCTTACTGGCGAAGACTCATGTCGACACCTTTATTAAAGACCTTTATGCTTCTTTTCAGGCCTGTTGAGCCTATGGTGAGCATGTACTTGACACAGCTACCATCCGTCACGAAAAGACCTGTCTCCTAAGAGGAAAGTTATGGATAAGGCTGTCGCAGAGCTTAGAGCCTTTTCATGAAGTGGAGGATCTCCTTGAAGAGGTAGTTCACCCCTGGAAAGGCCACAACCAAGAGGTCTCACAAACTGACTTATCATGGTAAGTCGTTTGTTCTTTCTTACGCCGCTATCCCTCAGAATGTCTACGCTGTGCCTTTATAAGTGGTGTCACAGTCCCCGGCCTTCCACCCTATGTATGAGTAAGGGTTGTCTTTCGAGGCCGTCTTGATAATGGAGGCAAGTCCAGAGATCATGGACTTTGAAACGGCAGTGGAGGTAGCAGTTCATGTCCTCAACACAAAATAATGAAGGCCTCCAGTAGCGGTACGGTTAGCCTTTTTCAAGTATTGGGGGTTCTTCAGTCCTTGGTCACAGAACGTCATTTCCAACGGTTTTGCTTGGAAGTAGTAACAATGGCCACCACAGTTCAGGAGATTCTTCCAGGAATATCTCCTTGTCTGGAACCGCATGTTTAAGATCTCTTAAAGAGGGGAGTAATATGCTGCATGAGATCTTTGAGATTTTAAGATCGTCTATTTTGTGTGCCAAAATGGTTTCGAGCTTACCTCAACTTATTCTCGTCTTGTCTGGTCCAAACCTGTTCGTTCAGTGGGACAGGTTCCGGATGTTAGCTATTTCACATATATGGACCTTACCACGCTTAGAGGCTTTCACTGTCTCTATGGATTTTACTGAAGTTTTTGTATTTTCGGTTAGGTCGACACTTATCCCCCTACCTTGATTGCAGCCTGTGGAGAAGGGTCCACGTAATCAGAACTATGCCATTCGGGGTCAGCATAGCTCTGGGGTTTTCACGAAGTTAACTGACTTAGTCGTACAACAACTGCGGTAGACAAGCTTTTAAGTAGAGGCATACCTGATTGACTGGCTAGTGTGAGTTCCCTTGCCACAGATTGCTCGGAAGCAGCCAATTGAATTCCTATAGTCCCTTGGACTTCAGACCAACCGTAAGAAATCAGAACTGACTCCAGCTCAGGACTTCCTGCAGTTGGAGATTTGTTGTGACTTTAAGTCTCACTCCCGTTCTATTCTTCCCTCTAAGGGAGAGGAAGTAGAGACGTCAGTCAATCCCTGATCTAGTTGGGGATGATCACCAGGCGACACTCAGAGGAGGTTCGAGGATCTGTACGTTTCACGAATTTTGTCCTCAATGTACGACTTAAAGATGCAAACAGAGTATGGGGAAGGAGAGCCTCCAACGCTCTTCTTGACCATCAGAAGAAGACCCCGGTTTTACTGCGAAGCAACTTAGGTCATGGTCCACTGCCATAAGTCTCTCACAGACGTTGCTGTTGTGCTTCCCTCCTCCAGTAGTGACACTTTCTTCGGACGCCTCGTTGGGAGGTTGGGTGGGTCATAACCCACCCAAGAAAGTGCAAAGCTGTTGGTCTCAGAAATTTTAACAATACCACATCAATATTCTGGAGTCCGTGGCAGTCTTCTTGTCCCTCATGAGCTTATACCTGAAGGAGAACATTCATATCCACTTAAACCTCATTAACAGAGTTATAGTCTATTGATTCACCAGACAAGATTGACCCACATAATGATAACCGTCTTTACGTTGAATCAGAAGAAAGGTTGGCATTTGTCAACGTCTCCTTCAGTCCGATCAAATCTCTGGCCTTTAAGTGGATCTGTGTGCCGTGTGCTTCAGCATGATATTTCCTTGATAAGTAGCACCAAAAGTGGTTCAAGCAGCAGTGGGCATGGACATTAATGTTCGTCAATGTCCCTGGAGGGGAGACGGACAACGATTTGCCTGTTTCCACTGTTTAACCTGCTAGTGAAGGTTTTGGACAGGCTCTGGTGGCTCTTTGGTAGCCAATGAGCAACTGGTTTCCCATGGTCACGGATTTGAATCCCAACTTGTGCCGTGACCAACTCGGTTCTGTCTCAACATGGACAGCAGGGGATTGTTTATGCTTCATCCTGGAGATTGTACAATCCTCAGCTCATGTTTGATTTTGCCCTATTCCTCGGAATGAAATTGAAAATTCAATGTGATAACTGGGTATATGTGGAAACTATGAGTCGTCTAACACCATGATTCAGTGTGAAAAGTCATGGACCAAATGGGTCAAATATGTCAAAGACATAAATCCAGGGTTGATTACTATGGTTTTTTGTTTAAGTTTCAAGCTTACTTTGCATGTTTAAAGTCTAGCCGCCTCCACGATTTCGTCGTACACTTCGGCCCTCACTAGATCTATACTATACTCGTTTGATATCAAATTTTACTAGGATCTCTTCAACAAAGTTCCGAAGGTTTGTGCAAGGCTACGGCTGTTGGCTCCACTGAACCCTATCTCTTGGTCTTTGGACAAAGTTTTGCAATTCACTTTGGACATAGGCAATTTAAAGGCTTCTATTGTATGATCCCACTCAGAAAGTCATCATCTTAATTACGATGGTTTCCGGTGCTCGGGTTAGTGACATTGTAACGATATCTAGAGACGAGAAATACATTGATTTTGTGGATAATAGTGAGGTTAATTTATACCCTGATCCCACTTTTCTGACTAAAAATGAACTTCCCTTTCACCTTGGGGTCTATGGAGAAAAAAGTTCCCCTTCAAAGTGATCCTTTCCTTTGTCTAACACACTGTCCAAAAGTGTATTTGCTGAGAACAGTGCAGTTTAAGGGTAGTCTTTTGTTTCAAAATGATACAGTGGGGTCTGATTTGTCTCTAAACCCGTTACAAAATAAGATTAATTACTTCACATGAAGAGCGGACCCGGCTTGTAAGACATCAGGTCTCGGCCCTAAAGATGTGATTTTCTTCTTGAACTTTTACCAGTATATGTCTATTGAGGGACTGCAGACATATACTGGTCGGAAGTCCACTTGGGTTTTCTTCAGGCATTAAATGAAGCAATTGAAGGAGACACGTCATTTTGTGGTGGTTGAGGGGGTGTTATCAACCCCGTGGGAACGACGTAGCCCACAATACGCCCTAGGGCACTCCTTCAGCTCGTTATTAGCAATGAGTAAACAGAAGTTTTTGCTTCAAGGAAAAAGGGAAAAATGCACTTCATCATTTCCTTTTCAGGTTCCCAGGTGTCTTTACGATGCTCTGTGTGTTCCTTCAGTGCTACTGCCTGACTGTCTAAATGTTGTTAAGCTATATCTCATTTGGTTGAGGTGATTATCCCCTTGTTTGGTACTGACGTGATTATGTGTGTCTTGATCAGGTTTACCTTGTTATAAGTTTCCTATAGTTCCTTATGTCATGTATTTGCCCCCTTATGCTACTGTATGTGTGGGGGGAGGGTGGATGCATTTATTTTGTACAAATATTTTCCATGTGAGCTAAGTGATGGTTACTTGCTAACCTTGGCACTGATTATTGTCAGTAAGAAGCTGTGAATTGTTCTTTGACTTTTACTTTTACGCCCTACTATTATAATTATAATTACTGTAGTGGCATTATCTTTAGTGTGCCTTCTCATTATTATTCTTTCTGAACATAATTGGATTTAATCTCAAGGTGAGTTCTGGTTACATACGCCTCACCTTTGATGTCTCCTTTATTTTCGGCCTCCTTTACTTTCGGCCTCCTTTACTTTCGGCCTCCTTAGAACTCCTGACAATAGCATCAGGTGTTTTTCCAATTGCAGGGGTCTTTATTGCCCCCTCGTAGGACCATCATGCTTGCAATTCTGCCTCCGATCCGTTCTAGGACATATAGTTGAGAGTGATACCTATGCCTTGACGGAGTAATCCTGTAAGTGCATTTCGGTATTGGGTCCTCTCCCTTTGAGGCTTCCTACCGAGGCATAGGTAATTCTCTGGTACACTTCCATCAGGACGACATGGCTCAAGCCAAAAAGACGGATTTTGACGTAGGAAAAATCTATTTTTGGGTGAGATAGCCATGTTGTCATGATGGAAGTTCCTTTAGGCAGCTTCCTACTGTATAATATATCTGTGAGTGATATCACAAGCAAATTACCGTCAGAATAGATTTATCAGTGAAAAGATTTGAAGACTTTCTCAGTAAGCCAATTTTTTGTGCAATTGAAGAAGACACAGACCTAATGTGTTTCTCAAAAGTAAATTTGCTGTCGAGGATCACAACTAGAATTTTAAGAGTCATACAGATTTATAGAAACATCAATGCTGAGGTACGGATGTTGAGAAGCCATTGTCCTTGATCTGCTTACAATCATACTTTGAGTTTTGTTAGGATTCAACTTCACACCCCATAATTTGCACCTTGCACTAATTCTAGCTAGATCTCTATTATGGGACTCAGCAATCCCAAATCTACATTCAGGAGATGGAATTGATGCAAAGTGTGTAGCATCATCTGCATATGCAACAAGCTTCTTTTTAGGCCAAAACCACATGTCATGTGTATATAGTATGAAAAGTAATGGGCCAAGAACACTATCCTGAGGAAAACCAGATTTCATATTCCTATACTCACTATGGTGCCCATCACCAACAACTCTTTGCGATATGTTACTTAAGAATTCAATTAGGTTTGTTTCATTTGCTCTAAGTTATTCAAGAAATTTAAGGCGAAGATCAGCCATGAGGATCTACAAAGCTGTGACCTTCCCAATCCCAAACAAGTAAGAAACAGTGTCACCGCTAGTCAGAGCATATAGATAGATTTTTAGTGTAGCTTTTGTGTTTCTCTGGTGTTTCTATTGTTGTCCTACCACACTAGGGGTTCTGCATGCAGACATTCACAGTCCTTTTTTCTTCAAGATAGAAATAGACCAACAACACAAATACAGGTGTCATCACAAATTACTTCAACAGCACAAATACATATGTGACATGTCAAATTACTTTAATGACCCAAAATGCACCAGTAAATCTCTTCAAGAAATGCATTCCTCTGACACATGACACATATTTTGCAAACAATTCTTGGTAACACCATTTGATATTGACTGCAACTCTAGAAAGTTGCTGGTCAGTTGTAAAAACAGTGATTTTTTTGTCCAACTTTATCAGTTAGATACTGCGCTTTTAGAATAAAAGTCATAAATGTATTTAAGTAGGATTGGGTCATATCATTGAAAGGGGTGTCTATGAGTGTTGTTGGAGGCTTTTTAGTATGCCTTTACGTGCGTGCAAGCATAACACTGAATCCATTGTACTCACTAGTAGAACTAGGGTGTGTATAAGTTATTGCAAAAAGAGATATCCTGTGGATATAGTGTTTTTTTTTTGGGGGGGTGGGGGCTGAGAGACTAGGGTTCGATTCAAGTATGAGGTATAAATTTATATATATATATATATATATATATATATATATATATATATATATATATATATATATAAATATATATATATATATATATATATATATATATATCATATATACATATATATAATAAATATGTATATGCATATATATACATATATATAATAAATATGTATATGCATATATATACATATATATAAATATGTATATGTATATATACACACACACACACACACACACACACACACATATATATATATATATATATATATATATATATATATATATATATATATATATATATATATATATATAAATAAATGTGACAATAAGGAGGTGGCGATCTTTAACAATATATGCCCCTCTATAGCTTCTTACATTTCTCGGAGTCGTCCTTCTCTCTTTATTAATGGCTATGTGATCTATTTGATTTTTGTAATTGCCAAATGATGAAGTCCATGTATATTTTTGGATGTCCTTTTGCTGGAAGAAAGTACCTCCAATAACAAGATTATTTGTTGGACAAATCCATTGGAATCTTGAGCTGCATCGGAGAAAGAATAAAAACTGAATGGATGGGAGAGCAGAAACTATTTCATTGCAGAGAAAACACAGTAGCATCGAGACCACAATTTGTCATAAGGAAAAGCGCCGCTTCAAATGGAACAGTCTTAATCACTTTTCCAAGTAGTGAACTAGTGCCTAAGACGCTAAGTGCACCTAATGGGGTGTATTATAGCATTTATTTAGGTTTCTTTGTAGCATTCAATTGGCCCCTAGCTCTTCTTGCTCAACACCATTCTACTTTATCAGTCATGACAAAATTTTGCCTCATAATGTAACTGCAGGTGTTTCCCCTGTGGCACTTGGATGGTAAATGGGACACAGAATATATCAAAGCGATACAGTTTAAATTCATAAATTAATTTTAATCCAAATCTTACTAGTATGAGGAATGAAAGAGACTGAACGATGTAATCCAAGGGGAATAAGGGAAGAGATGGATAGGAATACTGACCTCGCCACAATTATTATCTAATAGATAGGAATGTTGATTATAATGGCATCGATGCCAAGTACAGAGAAAAGGATTTAGATTATTTTTCTTATGGAAATCAACATCTGATTGGCTATGTAGTCCAATATTCATATTCGTAGTGTAATTCTTAACAATAGAGTAACGTATCTGTTGTTTGAATAGTAGTTTGTTTTTGCCAAGCATATTTGTTATGGATAAATATTTGTTTGAAGATCTTGGCTAATATTTATCTCTATAGTTAAAATGGTTTTCTTTTCTCTTTGCAGATTCATTCTCGTCATAAAGGTAGGATGACCATGGTGCACCTGAGCCTAGAATTTTACATTTTTCTTGCTAATTAACTCTTAGTTTTATGTCTTTGTTGCAATGCCAGCCTTATACATCTTAATTCTGAGTACAATATGGTAACCAATTGTCATGTTCAGAATTGTGTGGTATCCTGTTGTGATCTAGGAGTGTTTTAAAATCCATTTTTTTTTTTGTGTGTGTATTTTCTTAACATGTAAAACTGCATTTGTTCCGTAACTGTAATACAAACCAACGCTATTTATAGGGGTGTTACTTTCGGCGAAGCTGAAAAGACGAGCCATTAGAATTTAGCGAGGGTTAACCAAGGCCAATAGAATAACAGTTTTAACACGTAAGAATGCGTATTTTTCTCGGGTGATATTTAAGGTATATTGAATATTTTTTTCGAATATTAATACTCCATTTGTATTGAAATGTTATTTGCTTATTTATGTCAGTGTTTTTTATGACCTATGATGTGTATTATGATGTATTGTTCCATTATTTATATTATTTTTCAATGATCCTTTATTTTATGTCAGAAATGTCATTATGCAATTGTGTAGCAAGTAGATTTGCATGTTATTTTGGCTCAGTGTGTATTATACTACTTTGAAGGCTTTTCCTGTATAACAAATGGTTAAAATGTGAGGATTCAACCAGAAGTTCATGCATTACACCGTTTAAGGAAACTTGCTTTGTTTATTACTATAATTATAATAAAAAAATGTTTATTTCTAAATATCTTGAACATTCATTTCACAGAGGAAGAGAATAATAGAGGTAGTTGCTTTTGTATAGGTGATGTTCTCTGCTTTGGATCTTTGCTCTTTGCTGCTCGTGAAGGGGTTCTCTCTCGCTTGTTAGAAATGGCTAGGTTCAGCTTTCCTTATTCCCTGGCGACCGCTTGACTTAATCCCCGCTGCTTGCTTTACGCGCTGTCCATGTTCCTTGAAGTTGATTCTGTTCCTTTGTGAAAAGATTTTTGATCTCTGAATTCGTTTTCAATATTAATAAAATCATTACTCACTATTTTTTTTTTTTTTTTCATTTAGAGTTTTCGTATCTGATATTTTTTAACCATTTTACTTATCAATAAAAGTCTTCAATGTGGTATCAATGGTGCTCTTAATTCAACTCTGCTGATGGCTGCAGATGGTGAGTGTTATATCTTTTCTTTTTTAGCGTTTCTTTTTTTCCCATTTCATAATCTTAATTTACATTTGTAATTCTTTTTCAGATGTTTAAGGTTTCAGATTATTTACTTTGATATCTGTATCATCTGTTGTTTTCGTCTTTTGTAAGCTTTGGAATTTGAAAGTATTCTTGTTCACCTCACTTTGTTATAGGGAAGGGGGAGAGGGAGTAGTCATACTCTGAGAGTAAGAGGGATTATTGATATTTTCCAAAAGTCTTAACATTAACAAATAACGTTTGCTTTAATTGCGAATATGTAGACGATCAAATACGGTATTAGAAAGAATATAAACAACAACAAATGCGTGTGTTGTAGTTTATTTACGCCAGAGTAAGATAATTACATTCTTATGTAAAGAAGATTAGTTCACCCAACCTTCAACTGGGCTCCGCAAGGCACAAGAAGAGTTGGAAGACCCAGGCCTACATGGCTAAGGACAATGAAACGGGACACGAGGGGGTTATTGAATTAAAAGCTCAAGATAGAGACGACTAGCGAAATCTGCGGCCATTTTCGTCTATATGCGTTTGAGGTGATGATGATGATGATGATGATATGTGAAACTTTAGAATTAGTCAGAATACTAAAGAAAATTCCCTAAAACTAGAACTACTTACTGAGAGTGCAGACCTCCAGTGCGGCATCTTATTACTCGAGGTTATTGTCAATTAGGTCGACCTTTTGCTCGACTTTGACCTTGATCTTTGACCTAGAACTCTCAAAATTGAATCACTTTGACATCTCAACATGAAAATTAATCCCTTAAAGGTTCACTACACTATGCGTAAAATTGTGGCCAAGGCGTTCTTCACAAACAAACATGCAAAGGGGTGAAAACATAACCTCCTCCCAACATGTTGGCGGAAGTAAAAAATCAGCGCTTTAGGCCTAGGAATGTGGGTGGGAAGGAATGATGGGGCTAGATAAGGGGGCCGCTATATAATGATTGCTTCTTGTCTTATAGATTTTCATATTGACATAACCAGGCGATTAGAATCCTCCTCTGTCGCCAGTGGTGTGTGATATGTTGGTTGAATCGAGTTATTTAGGGACTGGGGTTTTTAGGCCGGTCAGGAAATTATGAATAGGTTAGAATACTTGGGTTATGCAGATCAAACCTTGTACTGTGGAATTTAGGTTATGTATGTCAGGTTAAGTATCTCTGGCCTTCAAAAATAGTTTGTTTGACTGACTTTGATGTGTATCAAGAATCCTGGCATAAGGTGACTGCTTCATTGCAAGAGATCCAGCGTCTACTTCTCGCCTTCTCCTTTTGGTAAGTTTTTTTTTATATACTTTTCAGACAATTCGTTCTACAGGAAGTTAAGGAAAATGGTTTGAATAAGCTCATTGATAAATGAACTACATTCAAATGCGTGATATTTTCAATTTGTAAGTTGAACCTTAAAAGTTTAATGGCAAAAGGGCATGAATAAAAATTTAATTCATATAACTGAATGATATGGTAAATGCTAATTGCAATAACCTGGATTTCTTTATTTGCCATTAATGTTGAAATGTAGCATTACACACACCGTTTCCTTTGCTTGTTGGTAGTACGAATTGACTGTTTGTAACTGATAAAGATAAGTAAATTACTTTCAAGAAATTTTATTCTCAATAAAGTTTATTATGTTACATATTTGAATAATAAAGTTTAAAGACGAAAATTTAATGTTGTCGAAAGTTTAATGTTGATAAGTACAATTACAGAATTTGTTTTGCTAGAAATATTCTTTTAATATATGGCATTCTAGGATTCTCTTCGTTGGAAGTGGAAGTAATTTTTTTTCGGGGGGGGGGGGAGTGGGGGGCTATTAAAACAGGGCTTTGTATAAGTCTATATTGGTATTGTGTTTAATCGGTGCCCTTTCTTACAGGTTATGCGTGATTGGATCTTACAGCTTAAGTGTTATTGGATCTTACAGGTCAAGCATCATTGTGGTATCTTAAAAAGGATCTCTGGCAGTAACCAACACCAAAATAACTAGGAACGTTTTATTCAAAAGAAAAATCAAGTAAGTCTTATATGATATTAGATTTTTCATTTATTTGATTGCATTAATGTAAGGCTATAAGTTAATTTTTCTATGTGCCTTTGTCCGTATATGTTATTGTTATGATAACTATAGTCAATTCTTTTTAGTGAGGCAGATTTGCACAGACTCGCAGGAGTGCCCTTTTCGCTCGGAAAAGTTTTCTGCTATCTGATTGGCTCAAATTATCTTGTCCAACCAATCAGCGATCAGGAAACTTTTCCGAGCTAAAAGGACACTCTGTGAGTCGGTGCAAATCTGCCTCACTAAAAAGAATTGACTATAGTCCATTTATCAACGAATTCCTTTGAATAACCACTAGATGTAAGACTTTTAAACTCTGCCTGTCTCTAGTCTTGATAGCATAAATGTTAAATGAATTATGGAAATGGTATGTCTAGAGGAGAAATCCTTAGCATTCTTGTTAACTATGATGTTAACAACCTCTTAAATCGCAATAATGCCTTTCCTCATCATTTGCCGCCTCACTAATGTGATCCCGGCAATGGTTTGATGCGTTTTACTCTGCTCTAAACGAAATTTTCGGGTTTGTGACATTATTATTATATAGGAGGGATTTGATACACTTAATATCATATGTCTTCCCTCTTACAGCATGCCCTTTGGGTATGCCATCCCCAATGTCGATAGTTTACCCCTTAAAGGACTTTATGACCAAAAACGACACCCTTATGGACAGCCACTTCATGACCTTCAAGACCTCCACCAGTGCCTCCACTCCTGACGAAGAGGACACCTATTCAACGTCAGCCGAAGCTAACGTGAATGCCGTACGACATACACGCCTACCCTGTGACGTGTCGGAGCGGCTACAAAGCCACCCATCACCCACCACTCGCTCGCGTCCCAACCAACGACTTCTATAGCCACTTAGTGCCGCCCGTCAGCCACAGTTTTACTACTACCACTCCAGATTCTCGGCTGCCTTGAAGAAATGTGTCATAGAGTGTTAGTGGCCAAAAAACGTGTAAGTAGGCCATCGCTCGTGGCGGTGGCCTCCTGTGTTTCTAATTCTAATATTTTCTTTTTACATGATGTAGGAACAGGCGTGCGATTTTTGGTAGACACAGTAGCTTGTCGTTCTCTTTTGCCAAGGGAACTCTTCAGGACATGATGTAGTCTGTCTAAGTCTGCCGACATCTGCCTGGTAGCAGCCAACGGATCTGCGATACCCACCTACGGTTACGAGAACCTCACGTTATCGTTTGGAAACAGTAAATTTAATTGGAAGTTTCTCGTTGCTGACGTCACATTACCGATTCTCGGTGCGGATTTCCGCTCTCATTTCCACCTTCTGGTCGATGTCGCCCACCGATGATTGGTCAACGCAGACTCGTACTTATTGACACCTCTTCAACCCACCCCCTCCAACCTCGCTCTCCACATCAGCGCACCCACGGATGCCTACACCCACTTCCTCACGTCGTACCCCAAAGTTTTCTGTCCAGAACTTTGCCAAACACCCACTGCTCCTGCCAAACACTGTATTTATCACCATATCAAGATGACGGGACCCCCAGTCTTCGCCAAATTCAGACACCGGATCGATTGGCAGCGGCCAAAAAGACATTCGCCGAAATGGAAGAAATGGGCCTTTGCCAAAAGGCCTCCACGCCTTGGTCGTCACCCTTACACATCGTCCGGAAGAAAGATGGCTCCCTCCGTCCGTGTGGGGATTACAGGGGCCTGAACATGCAAACAGAACCGGATCACTACCCCCTCCCAAACATTGCCGATGTGACCTACCTGCACAAAGGGAAGGTTTTCTCTACGCTTGACTTCCTGAAGGAGTATTATGAGGTGCCTATGAATCCAGAAGACATCCCCAAGGCTGCCATCATCACTCCGTTTGGAACATACACCTTCAATTACTCCTGTTTTGGCCTTCGTACTGCTGGTTCCACTTTTCAACGTCTCATGGATGGCATCTTAGGGGACCTTCCCTTCTGTGTATGTTACGTGGAGGACATACTTGTGTTCTCTTCCTCAAAAGCGGAAAACTTCTGTCATCTGCGCATCGTGCTCGTCCTTGTAGTCCGGTACGACAAGTGTACCTTTGGCGCCAATGAAGTGTCGTTCTTAGGTCACCGCATCACTCCTGAAGGAGTCCATTCCCTCCCTGAGAAGGTAGCAGCCGATCAGGACTCCCCCACGCCCTCGACCATCAAAGCACTGCAGGAATTCTTGGGTATGATCAACTATTATCACCGTTTTCTGCCAGGCATTGCCGCCACTCTTACTCTCCTTTACGCCTCCATCAAGGGAAAGACAAAAGACCTGAATTGGGGTCTCCTTCAAGAAGCGGCCTTCTGCAACGCAAAGAAAGCCCTATCAACTGCTGCTGCTCTCACTTTTCCTATCCCACATGTCCCTCTCCTTCTCTCCACTGAGACCAGCGACGTCGCTGTTGGTGCAGTACTCGAGCAGGTGGTCAAGGGCTCGCCCCACCCATTGGCCTTCTTCAGCAGAAAATTGTCCAAGGCACAATCGTGTTATTCTACCTTCGATCACGAATTGCTAGGGGTGCACTTGGCTGTCCGTCATTTTCGCCATTTCTTAGAAGGTACGCCCTTCGTTATTCGCACAAACCACATGCCTTTGGTGCATGCCTTCACTCAACAGTCTGACACCTGGTCCGCCCGTCAACGCCGACATCTCTCCGCCGTGGTTGGATACTATTACACCCCTTCAACACGTCCCTGGAAAAATGAATCCCGTTGCCGATGCCCTGTCAAGAAACAAGTTAGCCACCGTTCAACTAGGATTGGATTACAACGCCTTGGCTGAAGCCTATTGACAGTATCCAGAGTATCAAGCATATAGGACATCCTGCACATCTCTTCGTTGGGAAGACGTCCCCCTTGACGACTCCAACACCACCCTCCTCTGTGACGTCAGTACTAGTAGACCGCGACAGTGGATTCCTGCTCCCATGCTCTGACAGGTGTTTGATTTCATTCACTGCCTTTCACATCCATCGCGCTGTTCTATTGCACAGCTGCTGAAGATGAAGATCATTTGGCATGGCATTTCTAAGGATGCTAAGGATTGAGTCCAAGCCTGTACTTCCTGTCAAACTTCCAAAGTACATCGATACACTGATTCACGTCGATGTTGTAGGCCTCCTACGCATATCACAAGGACATCGTTACCCGTTTACCGTCATCGACCGCTCCACTCGGCCTGAAGCCATTCCCATGGAAACCACAACGTCCGCCTCATGTACATATACCTTACCCTCAGGATGGATTGCAACATTTGGTATCCCTGAGCATATTACTTCTGACAGGGGTACCACTTTTACCTCTCAATTGTGGACATCATTAGCGAATCTCGTGGACGTCACCCTACATCAGACAACTGCCTACAATCCCGCTGCCACTGGAATGGTTGAACGTTTTCATTGCACCTTCAAAGCAGCTTTGATGTACTGCTCCAAGGACTCCAACTGGTTTACTCAGCTTCCCTGGGTCCTCATGGGACTAAGGACCACTCCTAAAGATGGCCTGGACATCTCGCCAGGTGAAATGGTGTATGGCGACCCATTGGTCGTCCCTGCCGAATTTTTTCCTTCTGGAACCTCCTCCGACGATCTCCAGCGCGTACGTCACGTCGTGGGAAAATTTACTCCATGCAGCCAGACTTACAAGCCCCCAGCGAAGCATCACACATCGACAGACTTGCAATCTGCCACGCATGTCTGCTTACGCAACAACACTAGCAAGCCACCGCTAACGCCCCTTACACGGGCCCTTTCCTTGTGATACGACGCAATCCAAAAGTATTCCTAATTAACATTCGTGGCAAAGAAGACTGGGTTTCCATTGATCGTCTAGAACCTGCTTATATCCTGCCAGATGACCCGCCTACAGTTCGCCGCTCTAGATCAGGACGCCCTATTTTACTTGTACAGTATATCATTTTTAGGGGGGGGAGCCATGTACCACCCGGGTGTCACATGATCGTACATAGTAACGACATTTCTCTTTTTTGTATATATTATCCTTTGTATCTTCGCTCTCCCCTCGCACTGACAGCAACTTGCATCAACCTGTCTGCTTTTCTTATTGTTAACTGTTAACAGAACCGGTTGCCAGTTGGACAAGAAATAGCTTGTTGTATTTTGTGACCTACTTGCAGGGACTTGGTGTGTATGTAAACTCGATGTTCTGTAATAATGTTACTCAGTTTCTTTCATCTCGCCTTTTGAGTCACAACCTACTCTTGGCCCGTCACAAGGTTTAATTCATGTTCGATGGGGTTGGTTGTGATTTTTGACCTGTAAGTTCTATGAAACAATAGGAATCATTTAACTTTTTTTTTCTGTTTAGTATGAGTTTTCTATACTCATTCCTTCATTCAAAAACCATCTTACTCCATATTCTTCACAATAGAGTTTCATTATTGTGTTAGTTGTTTATTCTAATTATGAGGATTTTATAATGACAGCATTTAAATATCAGGACCTAATGCAGACTATAATTATGAAGGTTACAGAACCCAAATATATGAGTTACTATATGTTTGAAATATATATTGAATACTTACACAGAATGATGTATAAGAGAGACAAGAATAGGGGAACACTGATTACTTTTATTTCCAGTTGAACATAATCTATTGAGAGAGAGAGAATATGCTATACAAAAAAGATCAAACATGGAAATTAATATACAAATTTGAACGAAGCTACATCAAATGCAGTGATTAGATATCCCTGTCTCTAATGTGCAATGATTTGTCCTTCACAAGGTCAAAACGAGAACAATAAGGAAAGGATATTGTTTTCGGTCGTAATAATAGATTAGAAATATAGTTCATGAGCTAACAATTTCCTGGCTTAGTTCAGCCCCACTTCATTGTTCCGGTGATAATATAAATAACACAGAACTCAGCCATTAATTAAAACTTTCTATAAGCGTATCACATTCTCTAGCACAAAATGGTAATTTTATCCTGGCAAAATCAAATGATCGAAGTATGGCTCGCATATTACATAAGAGAAATTATAAACATGATATTTTCAAATAAGATATATTAAAAAGTTAATCCAATGGATAATCAACCATATTACGCTGCAAAGAGAAAAGAAAATTGAAAAGCATTTCATTATGAAATATCTCAATTTATGTACAGTATATTAGCAATTCATGTTTACCATCGGGTATATAAGCGGATTTAGACAGACTATGGAAAGAAAAAATGACAGAATGGATCCTAGTTCTGGCCTTAGTGTGGTAATAAGAATCTCCCGGTTAATAATTACAAAAGAAAAATATAGAATTGGTAATCGGAATATTAGAACTATGAGCCAGATTGGGAAGCTACAGCAAGTGGAAAATGAATTAATGAAACGGTTCGGATTTGTGTCCCTAAGTGAAACATGTAAGGGATTTCGTAAGTAAATCTGAAAACATGGAAAGATTCTCTCTCTCTCTCTCTCTCTCTCTCTCTCTCTCTCTCTCTCTCTCTCTCTCTCTCTGTATTTGTATATGTATATAAATATATATATGTTTATATATATAAATATATATATATATATATATATATATATATATATATATATATATATATATATATATATATATATATATGAATAAATAAATATATATATATGTTTATATATAAATATATATATATATATATATATATATATATATATGTATATATATATATATATATATATATATATATATATATATATATATATATATATATATATATATATATATATATATATATACTGTATATACAGAGAGAAGAGATAAAGTTGGAAGAGAAGGGGGAGGAATCATGATGAAGCCAAGAGTAGATAAGGCATTAAATGAGTGGGGAGTCGTAAATAATCGATTGTTAAATCCAAAGCTTTATTCAAAGAGTGCAATGTGAATATTATAGTTTGCTAATCACCAACAAATGATTCCCCCTGAAGAAAGAAAAGACTAATAATATGAAGAATCGTAGAGTGTAATAAATGAAATCATAGAGAGAGATAGGGAAATTATGACTGGTGACCTCAATGCTAAAGTTGGAAGGAAAATGAAGATATAAAGTATGTGATGTGTGGTGACGATCTGGAGAAGTCTAAAAAGAAAATTGATTTCATTCAAAAACAATCTAGTCATCTGAGGTACACTGATCAAACAGAAGGACCTCCACAAATATATATGGGCATCGTCATGTGAGAAGTGCAAAACTCAAATAGATCAAATAGCCATTGATAAAGAGAGAAGGCAGACACTAAGAAACATGAGAAGCTATAAAGGTCCACGTATCGTTAGTGATCTCAGCACTGAAATTGAAACTGAAAGCAACCAACCGAAATTTAGATAGAATACCTTGGCTTGATGAAACTAAGGTTCTAGAAGATGAGCACAGAGAAACATTTGCAGTTGAATGTAGAAATCGATTTACAGTCTAAGAGACTTTAAGAGAAGAGCAGACAACTAATGAAGAATGATGTGATCCTAAGAATATATATCAGTCACTCGGTAGTGAAGTTTTGAGACATCCAGTTACAAGGAGGAGAAAGCCATGGATATCAAATGGTACTTGAAATACTACTATTTAAAGGAGACAAAGATAAATAGGAAGACCCAGACCTACATGGCTAAGGACTATGAAGGGTGAATTATGAGATGAGGAATGGAGCAGTATTGATTTAAAAGTTCATGATAGAGATTATTGGCAAAATTAAGCGAGGTTCTTTGTCTCAATAGGAATAGGCGGAGATAATGATGATATAAATGATAATAATAATTTGCAGTGGTTCTTCCTGTTATACTTTATAATGCTAAAATTGAAAGAGTGGTAATCTTCCACTAAAAACATGAGTAGAAAACCGTTGATCAAGAACACAAACTTAGAGTAGTTGATTGCTGTTTGTATTTTGGTACCTTGGTGTAGCAGACTCTTCCAAATGTGTGTGTGTGATTTTTTTCTTAGGCTTATGTGTGCGTTTGATTGAGTGCAAGTGTGTATAAATTGAAAAGATTTTTAGACGCGCAAGTAAACGGAATAATTAGTTTTCTCAAATTAATTTATTCTATTAACTCTCAAACAAATATTTTTTCATTATTGATTATGTAAATGAAAAAGATTGATTGAGAAATAATCTTAAAATGACAAAGAAAATATTTATGCCTTTAAAATTTTCAAATGACTGAGCGAACAAGTTTTACCATGTAACTTTGTAATTCTAATGTAGTCTTATGATTACCTTGTCCTTTATGTTTCAATGTAATGGGTAAAGGTCATTTAAAGCAAATTTTACCTTCTGTATATTTTTTTTTCATAATGTGTACATCACATTGTCTTCACAAATAATAAGAAAATAATTCCTTTGAAAAATCATTACCCCTCCATAAAACCCAGTATAGTGAATATATTAGCTTAGGGGAATGGTATATTGTTTATAACTGTTATTTTACAACTGTTTTTGAGGTCTGATTACATACACTGATATAAAAAAATGACCATCAC